>NC_134552.1:30629427-30887154 GCF_025594145.1 Primulina tabacum
AAGATCAGCTGTCTCGGAAACATGCAGACGTTCCCTATACTCCTTCAGCTTTACCACCATCTAGAGTATTAGCTTCCCCAGTCTCGTAAAGAAACTTCAGCCTCTGAAGCTTTTCCCAGTAGTGGATAATTTATGGAAGACTTCATCCTCCAGTTCCAGTTTTCGTTTCTCCGGGGCTGTTTTCATGAATTCTTCCGCCATATCAGGAGCCTTGGAACAGCTTGCACCTGCCATTGTATTCTCTAGAAGATGAATGTCGGTGTCATTGAAAAGGAAGGGTTGTTATATATATAGGAGAGTGAAGCCAATCCACACCATTAATCCATAATGGACCCAACGGCTCAGATATTCATCGGAAATAGTGCAAAGATACAGACGAGAAGATATTCGAAAAGACAGGTCCAGGAATTAATGCGTCATAATGATTCATTCTCTTGGAAAAACAAGAGTCTCTGACAAATCCTACGCCTATGTCAGCTATAATCCACGTGTTCCTATATTACGATCAACCTAAAAAATAATAATAAGCAAATAAGCAAACAATTTTCCTGACCGGGCACACGAGACTAATCGGGACAAGAGTGGACTCTAGCCCGACTAATTAAGGTAGGAGTGATGATGCCCCGAGATATCCCGGTCATGGATAATATCCATGGTTAAATACCCGGGTCAGGAGAATAAAATGTTCTGACCATACCAATAAAGTGATCGAACGGATCGGCACCCGAGTCATGAAATTACCCAGGATAACGAGAAAGTGGCTGGAAGAACCCACGGAAGGGCCGGTCAATCAGAGGCCAGGCCACGAGATCATCCGAAGCAGAACCCCTCTGAGAAGTTATACATTTATGTCCTTATAAGGAATCCCAAGAAATACCTCACCCTGATCACTTCGATATAAGTGAAGTATTTAATGCTGCCGATCAACAGTGTTTACAGCCGATTTATCTCTGACATTATTACAAGTGGTCAATAAATCAAGTGGCCTGATGTGACAAGTGATGCGATTTGACATGTCAGAACAATAAGGTATAATCAGCCACCCTATTATAATTAATGCTCCACACGAAAGAACGAGGTCATATCATTGTATCCTCTCTATAAATATCAGTCTTTTACTTGCATTTAATATCTTTTTAGATATTGATTCAACATTTAATACTCTCATTTACTACACACCAATCATCACAGCCATCATTTGGCTACATTGGTTTTATTGCTTGAGTACCCTGACTGAATTAAGCATCGGAGTGGCCACGCCGGACTCCCCTCCGGCGCCCAATTCACGTGGTTATTTTCTTATTCACAGATCTTCCAAGGAACTCCAGAAGTTACGATCCAAGCCGGCTTGTCTAACTCCTATTTCTTCAATATCCTGATAGTTTACCCAGCAGAGTTCCTGACCCGACTCGTCCGTTTCGCCCAGGTTTGCATCAGATCCATCTACATGAAACCGCGTACTGGGCGGCGAGGGACATCAGCGATACTTCACCGGTCAACTGAGCCTTGGCCTATCATTATCGAATAGAAATACGATCGTCGGGGTTCCTCTGGGGCCTTTTCCCATAAATGGGCTCCCTCTGGGGTCTTTTCCCCTTACGACATGCTCATTCTTACCATTACCACAAACCATTACCACATAACCGTTGCCACATATTCGTAATGATGGAACACGATCGTCGGGCTCCCACTGGGACCATAACCCCTAACGACGTCGCCAACATTAACGAATTAGTCACAATCACTTCATTCCTTCAACATTTTACATCACATCACTTTAAAAAAATTTATGCATAATCATAATATTTTTGTTTTCGAAACCAAGCATGCAACATGTCTTTTAAATGTTTTCCTTAAATCATAAAAATTGCTTAGACATTTAAAAATCATAACTTAACGTATTAAAATCATAAACATCCATGAACATTTTAAAAATCTATATCATCGTATAAAAATTTATAAGCATGTTAAATAATAATATTAGCATATTCAACAGCAAATAGGGCACTGCCATGACGTTTACTAATTTCTAGGTGTAAATTGACCGTTTGTACCCGTGGACATAAAATTTCCCGTTGTTTGAAATTTCTTAATTTCATTGACTATACATGTCCCAAATAATTATTTAAGCTTACCTGAATTTTTCTATATTTTTAGTTTGGCATAAATCGATTGACTTTATTAATCTTTAAATGTGACGTATTAATGCGTTTTAATCCCGAATTATAACCAAACCTAAATAGAAATTCCCAAATTAAAAATTTAGACTTATAATAATTATTAAGCTTAAACCCTAATTTTTCATAATTTTATAAAGCTTAAAATTAGGCGTTTTCATTAACTCGATTAATTAGCGTTTCGTGAAGCGATTAAATCCCAATTAAATCCAAACCCTCGTTATTTGATCCCAAATTTTAACATAACATTTTTAGTATTTATTCTACCCTTCCAAGTCATGAGCCACCCCCGTGGACCCTTGGATCAATTTTCCTTCTTTAAATTTTCGTTTTTGACCCTTCGACGAACACACCGAGCCATCTCCCAATTTACTCGAGCCACGCCCGAGCCACCTCGAGCAAAACCCGAGCCAACCCATCGAGGAACCCTCTTGGACCAAGCCCAAGCCCCTGAACCTAGCCCAGGCTCGCTCAAACTCACCTGGAACTAAGCTACACAATCTGCGCTTATGGAGATTCTC
Organism: Primulina tabacum; assembly: GCF_025594145.1. NCBI lineage: Eukaryota > Viridiplantae > Streptophyta > Magnoliopsida > Lamiales > Gesneriaceae > Primulina > Primulina tabacum. The sequence goes on from NC_134552.1 coordinate 30,632,126, forward strand.
GCGCCTATGGTTTCCTAGCGCCACTAGGACTCTTCCAGCTCCTTAACCAGCGATCCAACCTGACCCTAACCATTCCTGGACCACGCCCAGACCCAGCCCAGACCTAGACCAGCCCCTGAACCCCCACAGCGAGCCACCCCAAACAGCACAGCAGTCCTCGCGTGAAGCTTTCTTCTATTACGTTTCATCATGTTCCTTCGAGCCACAGCCTACCCACTTGCACCGAACCCTGGCCCAACCCCTGCCCATGACCCTGAGACCCTGATGAACCTACCGTGAGCCCCACAGCCCCAGCAGCGAGTCCCTTGGCCGCTGCTGTACTCCTCCAGCGCGCGAGGATTCCTTGCTTTAAAGAACTCCTCCTAGGCTGCAACCAAGAGTCCTAGGCATGCTAAGACCCTTCCTCACCCTGACCCACATCCAGCATGAGCCCCCCTCGAGACCTGGTCGAATCCCTAAGCTCCATGCATAGTGATCGAACCACTTGAAGATTGCACATACCATGAACTCACGTTTCTTCTATTTCCTTTGGCCTACGGTTCCAGCTTGTTTCCTATCATAAATTCAGCATTTTGTCTGTGTTATTAGGTCCCTAAAACTTGTGAAAAACGTCCTTGATCAATACCCTAGTCATGGAAGCCCCTTAACCGAACAATAAACAAATTATTGGATTCAAAAATCAAGTTTCCTCATCTATACATGCAATAATCCGAAAATTATGAAAAATATTTCATGTTCTTCATGTATACAATAATTCAAACAATAATATGATATGATGGATGAGAAAAGGAGATGTATGGCGTGCCTTTGAGTTTTAAACGTACGATAAAACGTTGACGATTGAAGGACGGCGACGAAGAGACGATGGCTTGATGTTTCACTTGAAAAATTGGTGCTTTTCCCTTCATAAAAATTTGTGTGTGCCGTGACATGGGTTGGGGAGAATTGGGAGAAAATTTTCAAAAAGTGTTTGGCCGATTACTTGTGTAGGGTTTGGGTCGGGATTTGTATATTATATAGTAAATTAAATATTAACTCAAGTTTAGGCCTATTAAGCCAAGTTTAGGCCCATTAGTGCTTGTTTAGGATTTAAATAAAATATTATCATGGCTTTTGTTTAAATAAATTTGTGAATTTATTAGCCGGGTTGCCAAAAAGCTCGCATTTTTATTGAAAAACCAACACCGAGAAAAATTACGTCCCGGCGTATAAAATCACCTCAAAACCCCTTATTTTCAAAAACAAGAAAAAGCATCACCCTTAATTTAAATAATTAAAAACAATTAACCAATAAAAATATTTTCTATTTTTCAGCATCGGTCTCCGTTCCTCGATCGCAACTCGAATAACCTTTAAAAAATACATTTTAATGCAATCATGTAGAAAAATATAGTTTAAACATGCAAGTATGCACAACATAATTAATTCATGCAATTAAAATAATTAATTAAAACACAAAATAATTTAATAATTGCATGCATGTGGTTCGCGCGGACTTTTAAATTTTCGGGGCGTTACAATATCAGACCGAGTGTGTCTCCTTGGGGTGCTCAAGTACTGTTTGTGAGAAAGAAAGACGGTTCTATGAGACTCTATATCAATTACCGGCAACTGAATAAAGCAACGGTAAAGAATAAATATCCCTTGCCTCGCATTGATGATTTGTTTGATCAGTTGCAGGGTTCATCTGTATATTCCAAGATCGATCTGAGATCTGGATACCATCAGCTGAGAGTCAAGGATTCTTATATCTCGAAGACAGCGTTCAGAACCAGGTATGGACATTATGAATTTATTGTCATTCCATTTGGTTTGACCAATGCTCCGGCTGTATTTATGGGATTGATGAACCGTATCTTTCAGAGATATCTGGACGATTTTGTGATTATATTCAATGATGATATCTTGATTTATTCGAAGAATATGATTGACCATGCCGAGCATTTGAGAACTGTATTGAAAATTCTGAGGGCTGAGAAATTGTATGCTAAACTGTCAAAATGTGAGTTTTGGTTGAGAGAGGTTGTATTTCTGGGGCATATTATCTCCGGAGACGGAATATCAGTTGATCTCAGTAAGGTTGAGGCAGTGATTTCTTGGTCGAGACCGACTTCAGTACCCGAGATTCGTAGTTTTATGGGTTTGGCAGGATATTACCGGCGATTTATTAAAGATTTTTCTAGCATTGCCAAGCCAATTACTCAGTTGACTCAGAAGAATGCTCCGTTTGTATTGTCTGAAGACTGTGAGTCCAATTTTCTTGAGCTGAAGAAAAGACTGACCAGTGCACCGATATTGACTATTCCATCAGGTACTGGTGATTTTGTGGTTTATTGTGATGCATCTCACTAAGGATTGGGTTGTATTCTGATGCAGCGAGGGCATGTTATTGCTTATGCCTCGAGACAGCTGAAGCCACATGAGACTTGTTACCCAATTCATGATCTTGAATTGGTTGCTATTGTATTTGCTTTGAAGATATGGCGACACTACCATTATGGTGAAAAATTTGAAATCTATTCTGATCATAAGAGCCTAAATTATCTATTTTCACAGTCAGAACTGAATATGAGACAGCGAAGATGGCTTGATTTCTTGAAAGACTTCGAATGTGAAATCAAATATGATCCTGGAAAGTCTAATGCAGCAGCTGATGCACTGAGTCGAAAGGTATGTTCTTTATCCTTATCGACTATTGGTGTTTCGAATTTGACAGAAGATTGTTGTTTGTCTTGATTGGTATTTGAGACATATTATAAACCGATGAGATTATATGCTTTTCAAGCCGAACCAGAGCTGATTTTGAGTATTAAAGCGGCTCAGAAGGTTGATCAGAATGTGCAGAATTCGATTGCTATGATCAGAGCTGGACATCAATCGAAATATCAGGTTCATGACAGTGTTTTGTATGTGAATAATCGTATTGTTGTGCCGAATGTTTCAGATTTGAGACAACAGATATTGAAAGAAGCGCACAGCAGTCGTTTTAGCATTCATCCTGGTGGCAGGAAAATGTATAATGATTTGAAGACACAGTACTGGTGGAAACAGATGAAATCTGATGTTACTGAATTTGTAACCAAGTGTCTGAATTGCCAACAGGTGAAAGCAGAAAGAAAGAAACTAGGAAAATCGTTACAGAGTTTGTCCATTCCTGAATGGAAATAGGATCACATTTCCATGGATTTTGTAACGCAGTTACTGAAATCCTCCAGAGGTTGTGATGCGATTTGGGTCTTGATTGATCGATTGACCAAATCTGCATGTTTTATTCCATACAAGATGACGTACAGACATGACCAGATGGCAAAGATTTATGTCAGAGAGGTGGTCAGATTACATGGAGTGCCGAATTCGATTCTTTCAGACCGTGATCCTCAATTTACTTCGCACTTCTGACATAGTTTACAGCAGGCTCTAGGTACGAAGCTACATCTGAGTACCACGTATCATCCACAGACCGACGGACAGTGAGAGCGGACTATCCAGACATTGGAAGATATGCTAAGAGGTGTAGTGCTTGATTTTAGCACTAGTTGGAAAGATGCATTGCCACTTTGTGAGTTTTCGTACAACAATAGCTATCAGACGAGTATTGAGATGGCACCGTTTGAAGCGTTGTACGGCAAGAAGTGCAGATTCCCTCTGTATTGGGATGATATCTCTGAGGTACCTGAGATTGGGCCTGATATGATCAGAGATATGACTGAGAAAGTGAAGCTGATTTAGAAAAGGATGAAGACAGCTCAGGACAGACAGGCCAAATATGCCAATGTTCGACGCAGACAGTTGGTATTTGAGGCAGGAGACCGAGTATTCTTGAAGATTTCACCTTTCCGAGGAGTTGTCAGATTTGGCAAGAGAGGAAAGTTGTCTCCGCGTTATATTGGGCCGTATGAGATTCTCGAGAAGATAGGAGATCGTGCCTATCGACTCGCCGTACCGCCTTCTCTATCTGGGATACATGATGTCTTTCATGGATCATTATTGCGGAAATATCTCTCGGATGCTTCACATATTATTCCGCCGAGCGAGGCAGAACTAGACGAGACACTGAGTTACTTCAAGAAGCCGATTCAGATTCTTGATCGGAAAGAAAAGCAACTCAGAACGAAGACAATTCCGCTTGTGAAAGTTCAGTAGAGTCGTCATGGCGTCAAAGAAGCTACCCGGGAGACTGAGGCAGACATGAGACAGAGGTTCCCAGAGTTATTTCGTTGATGTCAGTTTCTATTTAGCTTCTGTTACATTTCTTATTGATATGATTGATTGCCTGTGATTTCGGGGACGAAATCGTATCTTAGGGGAAGAGAAATGTAATGCCTGAGATTTTGAATTTGTTAATCTGAGATTATGGATTATGAACTGATGTTATTATAGCCGGGCCATTCCGAGGCTAGACTGGACAAAGTATATGAAATGCACAAATTTTGGGCCGAAGGTTTGGCGCTAATGCAAGAAATTCGAACAATTCGCGCCCGGGCGGAAGTTTTTGTCCGCCCGAGCGCGGCTGTAGGAAATGCGAGGGCCGAACCTTCCGCGCCTGGGCGGATATTTTTGACCGCCCGAGCGCGAGACGTGTTGCTTGAAGAATCATGCCACGGTTTCTACACATGCACAAGAGATATATATATATTTTCCTTCCTTCAGAAACGAGAAGAAACAAGAAAAAGCTTCCGAGAAATCCTCCAGCTTCTTCGTAGCTTTGAATTGTGATTGTGCGAGATCCGTCCGTCAGAATTAGAATCTGACTTCAGTGCTGTGTTCCTATCAACGCAGGCTACAACTGGACGTAATTTTTGTTAATTTTTGATATGTCTTGAAATTATGATATTGTCAGAATCGGATATGATTCATATATGATGTTTTTGACATGTTAGACATCGTAGAATCAAAGTCAGATTGAGAAACAGATCGATTATGGAATTGTTATGATTTTTCAAAATATATCGATTGATATTGGACGGATTTGGATTATGGATTGATTTCAGATTTTTTTGGGTATCAGTTATGGATTGTAATTATTATATGTTGATATTGTATTGACGGGGAAATTCATATTGTGCCGGTATGCCGTAGATTTTGAGTTAAATTCAGATTGATCAGATTCGGTATAGATTTGAGCAGTATATTGATATTGTATTTTCGATATTGTTATTGCCAGATTGAGTATTGACATGCATTAAATCCGAGACTTCAACAGAATCAGATTTACAGAAAGAAAGGTATAAGTCAATGTGGTATTGGGAGAACGACTCGAGTAGGATATACTTGAGTTTCCCTAAATCACATACTTATTGTTATTATTTACAATGATTTGAATTGATATGCTTGTTCTATTGATTTATAGAAGCATGTATTATATAAGTATTAGACGAGTGATCTTGTGACAAAAGTGCCGATAGTGATGGAATCGTCACTGGCACATTGCACATTGTCCCAAGATAGTGAATTGGCGATAGTGCCACAGTCTGTGACGGATACGTCAAGACACCGGATGTTTGGTTATATCGATTAGAATTGGAGTTTCTTCTATTACTGAATTCGACATAGGAATGCCAACGTCTGAAAACCGGAATCCCTAGACTAGGATTGAGTCTAGTCTGAGACGTGGAGTCACGAGTCTGATTGACAGTTTTATATTGATTATGTTTTCAGATTTTGATACATATTACAGTTATCTGTTTCATGCTTTATATTGTTTATAGGATTGCAAGTTTCGTTGATTTATACTGGGATGTATATCTCACCGGAGTTATCCGGCTGTTGTCGTGTTTGTATGTGTGCTTGGCAACAGGTGGGACAGGTTCAGGGTCAAGGAGATGAAGAGAGGTCGTGATTAGAGTGGAGACTACGGACTTTGATTAAAGATAGGGTTTAAACACTTGATATGTAGTCGTTAAACCTTAGTTTTGAATGATTGTATATAGTACAAGACTTGTACTTTAATACTGATATGTATGTTAGAATGTATTCCATTACGTTTCGCATTTATTATTGTAATATAAAAAGAAAAAAATTTAGACCCAATTTATTATAACTGAATAAATTGTCCCAATGATGATTAAGAACATGATTAGTGTCCGTGTCCTCACAACTATCTAGCAAATCTTGTATTTGATCTTTTAGTTCTTTCATCTCGGCCGGTGCTAGACGGTAGGGTGCCTTAGAAATCGGCATTGTACCTAGCATGAGCTCAATAGAAAAGTCCACCTCTCTATCTGGTGGAATGTCTGAAACATCATCAGGAAAAACACTAGAGAACTCTCTGACCACATCAACGTCCTCTAGCCTCTGACTGGCTGGCTCAGACACTGATACAATACTGGCCAAAAACGCATGGCAGCCTCTCTTCATAAGATTCCTCGCACACATGCAGGAAATGATGTGAGGCATAGGCTGATGTCTGGCTACCTAAAAAATAAACGGCTTACCGCTGAGCGGTCGGACAAATACTGATTTCTATCGAAAGTTTATGACAGCTCTGTTCAATGAAAGCCAGTTCATACCGAGAATAATTGTAACGTCCCGAAAATTTGAAGGTCCACGTGAACCACATGCATGCAAGTTATTAAAGTTCTTTGGTTTTTTATTAAATTTTTTTAAAGTATTAAATGCATGTTTATTTGAATAATTTGTGTTTTATGAAAGGGATTGATTTTAGGTGACCGAAAGCGCAACGGAAGTTCAAAAATTTTCGATTTTTACATGGAACTTTCGGCCACCTTGTACTAGTGTGTAGCAAATACGAGAACACCAAAATGTCATACATAGGGTGTTAAGAAATTATACCTATCAACCTCTTGAGGTTGATGATGGCTCCAACTAAGGTGTAAACACCTTAGCTCTTGAATGGCAAGACAATCTTCAAGCTTCCCTTTGAGCCCACCTTGCTCAAATATTAAGCCCACCACCAACAAGCTAGAACCACTCTAATTTTGCACTAGAAAAATTAGAGCATTTTTCTTTGAGAAGTGTTTTCTTTCCTCAACTATTGAAGAAGAAAAATGAGAGAAAAACTTGGAGAAATCTTATCTCGAAATTTCGGCCATTGCATTCAAAAATTGGAGGAGAGAAGACTAGTCTTGGTTGTGGGAAAAGTTGTGTTGTCCCAAAGCATGCCATGCCTTGGACATGCAAAAAGTTGTCTCCCAACTCTTCACCTCCCCATGCACATTCTATTTGGGCTTGTAACAATTACAAGGCCCATGGACTTTTATTTAAATGTCTCAAACACATTTGAGTCCATTAAACATTACTTGATATTACTCAAGTCCACTAGTTTAATAATTATTTCTAATTGGGCTCTACAAGGCCCAATGTTATTTAATTAATCCAACACTTGAATTAATTTAATTATTTGGACTCTACTAGGTCCACTAGAGTTTAATTAATTCAACACTTGAATTAATTTAATTTAGTCCATAATAATGTATATGAAAATCACAATTTTCAAATACATTACTCGTTTGGCCAACTTTTAATTTAGGAACACTTCCTCAAATTAAAATATATATTCTCCTTATAGAAGTCATACTTCTATTTTTATTTACGCATACAAACTCCTTTATAAGCCGTTCAACACATTGAACTATTTTACTTCTCAACGGGATCTAGAAAGCTAGCACTTGTGTGGCCCTCAAAGGTTCATTGATACAACTAGCCGTGGGTTCACATCTCCATGTGATTCGGACTAAACATATCCTTATACGAGCATACCCCAATTGCTCAATTCCTACTTATCAACTCCTTGATAACAAGAATGTCAGAACTCAAGTCTGATAATACCCAACCAATCATGTTAAACGCCTAGCAGCATCGCTTACATGATTCCCTAGGTATCAAATGATAGTGCCTGCAAGAACCATTCAATTATGGTTAGCGTACAGTACGGTCCCTTCAACTCATATATCCCGACCGATTCGACAACCATTGGTTTATCGAGAGTTGTCAATGAATCGATACTATGTGTCATGTCGTAGTTGCATCGATGGTGTAATCTATAAAACCCCTTTCATAATTACCACCATACTCTGATCAGAGATTTCAACCTACATACACATGAGAACACATAGGATATCCATACCCGAAGGTAAGCGGTGAATCCCCGACTACAATGCATCGACTCCTATATGTTTCGACAGAACACCCAACCTTGCCACCTGATGACCCCATGAGAGTCGGTAAACAAGTCAAAGTGTAATTCTAGCACATAGAGTCTCAATGTTGTCCCGGGTCATAAGGACTAATGGTGTACAACCATAAACTAGGACGTTTCCACTCGATAAGTGAGAACCACTTGGAAAGTCCTTTATGGAGGGTTGTTCAGTGCACTCTACAAGGAGCACCTATCTGCATGCTCGGACATCACAATGTCCCCTACCAATGAAACATGGTACTCACATCGCAGATACTAGTCTCGAACTCGAGCGGCCTATATCCTTCTTAGCGGCGGCTGAATCGACTAGGAACTGTTTAGAATATACAGTATTCCAAATATGAGTTTCATGATACTCATCATATGAGCATCTCATATTCTTTCTACTATTTATATATTCAAGGACTTTATCTATGCAACTAGCATGGGTATACAAATAAAGAAGTGCCAAAATAATAATTTCAAATATTATTAAAATAAAGATCGTTTATACATAGAGTTTCATTGTGAACACTCGGCCAACACTTGACTCGACGGGCACCTACTCTAACAATCTCCCACTTGCACTAGAGCCAACTACCCATATGCCTTAAACCCATTGATTCGCGATGCATCTCGAATAATGGTCCAGGTAAAGGCTTAGCCAGTGGATCAGCAACATTATCTGCAGAGCCGACTTTGTTAATCGACACTTCTCCTCTTTCCACAATCTCTCGGAGGATGTGGTACTTTATCAATACATGTTTGGACTTCTGATAAGACCTTGGCTCCTTTGCTTGAGCTAAAGCTCCCGTGTTGTCACAGAACACCGGGAGAGGAGCAACTCTTAGACGAAATTCCTTATCCAAACAGCCTCCCTAGCTGCATCTGATGCAGCAATGTATTCGGCCTCTGTGCTGGAATCCACAGTATTGTCTTGCTTGGAACTCTTCCATGAGACAGCAGCACCATTGAGCATGAATACAAACCCATAGGTTGACTTCGAGTCATCGATATCGCTTTGGAAGCTAGAGTCGGTATAGCCTTCCAACTTCAGGTCTCCACCCCATAGACCAAGAACAATTTATTGGTCCTTCTCAACTACTTGAGGATGTCTTTCACAGCTTTCCAGTGTGGAAGACTAGGATTCGATTGATATCTACTCACTACACTCAGTGCGAAAGCCACGTCAAGACGTGTAGATATCATCCCATACATGATGCTACCAATTGCAGATGCATAAGGAATGCCTGTCATCGCCGCTATCTCTACATCAGTCTTGGGAGACATAGACTTGGATAGGACACGCCATGACACATTGGTAGATGTCCTCTCTTGGACTCATCCATCGAGAACCGCTTCATGATGGTATAAATGTATGTGGATTGGGTGAGACCAAGCAATCTTCTTGATCTATCTCTATAGATCTGTATTCCCAATACAAAAGATGTTTCACCCAAGTCCTGTATCGAGAACTTACTCGCTAACCATATCTTAGTTGATTGCAACAATCCTACATCATTCCCAATGAGAAGAATGTCATCAACATAAAGCACCAGGAATGTCACAGCACTCCCACTGACCTTCTTATACACACAGCGTTCCTCAGGATTCTTAGTAAAACCAAACTCTTTGATTGTACTGTCGAATATAAGGTTCCAACTCCTAGATACTTGCTTTAGACCATAAATAGATCTTTGAAGTTTGCATACCATTTGCTCACTTCCGATAGATGTAAACCCTCCAGGTTTGAGACATGTAAATCTCTTCCTTAATATCCCCATTAAGAAAGGCTATCTTAACATCCATCTGCCATATCTCATAGTCATACCATACAGCTATGGCTAGCAAAATCCTTATGGACTTGAACATTGCAACTGGAGAAAAGGTTTCCTCAAAGTCAACTCCTTGTCTTTGAGTATATCCTTTTGCCACCAATCGCTCCTTGAAGGTCAAAACCTTCCCATCCGCCCCAAGTTTCCTCTTGTAAATCTATTTACACCCTATGGGAACAATTCCCTCAGGTGGATCCACAAGATTCCACACTTGGTTCGAATGCATGGAATTCATCTCAGATTCCATTGCTTCAATCCACTTGGATGAATCAGCATCAGATAACGCTTCCTTGAAGGTCCTTGGATCACATCCATGGTTAGGCTCATCATGGCCCTCTTCAAGAAGCAGACCATACCTCATAGGTGGTCTCGAGACTCTCTCGGATCTTCTAGGAGCTTGTATCTCCTCTCTTGGCTCTTCGGGTGTGGGTTCTATAACTGTGGGTGTCTCTCGAACCTCTTCGAGTTCTATCATCTCGCCTTTTCTATCCAATAGAAATTATTTTTCCAAAAAGGTTGCATTCCTAGAAACAAACAGTTTTGTTTCTTGGGGATGATAGAAGTAGTATCCAACCGAATTCCTTGGATATCCCACAAAGTAACATAAAATGGATCGACAATCCAATTTATCTCCCACTACCTGCTTCACATAAGCAGGGCACCCCCATATTCTAAGACAAGAATATTTGGGTGGCTTACCCATCCATATCTCATATGGTGTCTGCCTTTGAATGGACATTTAATGGAATATCTTTAAATTTTAAGTTATAGAGATCGTTTTCAAGTTCACCAGTACCAATTAAACATTCATTCTTGTAAATATTGCAAACATCTTTGCTAAATAAACAAGAAAATCCATCTTTATCAAGCATAGAAATGGAAATAATGTTTTTCACCAAGTCTGGTACAAAAATAACATATCTCAAAACAAGCTTAAAATCATTGTTCAAATGCAAATAAACATCTCCTACGGCTTTGGCAGCAACCCTTGCTCCATTACCCATCCTCAAGAAGGTCTCACCTTCCCTGAGCCTCCTACTTCTTCCCATCGCCTGCAAATCATTACAGAGATGTGAGCCACAGCCGGTATCCAATACCCAAGAAGTAGAGTTAATTGAAATATTTACTTCAATATAGAACATACTGTTTCCAGAACTCTTCTGGGCAAGATATTCCCTGCAGTTACGCCTCCAATGTCCAGGCTTCTTGCAGTGATGACAGATGTCAACAGTCTTGTCAGCCTTCACTGGTGTGGCTGCCACAACGGGACCCGGAGTCTGCATCTTCAAGGGCACGTTCTTCTTGGGACGTTGGAAAGAACGCTTCTTTCCCTTCCCAGGTGGACCGGTCTTCGTACATGATGAAGAGCCCACAAAATAACCGGCTTCTCTTTCTTGATGGTGGACTCAAAAGTCACAAGCATATTCACCAACTCCTCAAGGGTCGGCTTCATCTTGTTCATGTTGAAGTTCACCACAAAAGGATCAAATGAGCTAGGAAATGATAACAGCAACACGTCGGTGGACAACTCCGAAGGCAAGATCAGATCCATGCCAACGAGCTTGTCCACGAGCCCAATCAACTTCAGGCCATGCTCATGGACCGAGGTCCCATCTCGCATGCGCAAAGTGATCAGCTCCTTGACGGTAGCATGCCTAAGAGGCCGTGTTTGCTCACCAAAGAGCTCCTTGAGATGCAAATGAATGTCAGCAGCACTCTTTGCATCCTCAAAACACCTCTGTAGCTCATCATTCATAGAAGTCAGCATATAACACCTGGCTATCAAGTCATGGTCACATCATTCCTTGTAAGCCTGCAATTCCTCAGGAGTGCAGTTAGTCAAGGCCTCAACAGGGGGCGACTCAGTCAGTGTATATGTTACCCTTTCCGAATTCAAGACGATTTTCAGGTTTCTTAGCCAAGTGAGGTAAATTAGGTCCAGTTAATATGTGTTTGTCGAGTATTGCAGATATCGGATTGCGAACCGAAGACATTGTCAATTTGTACTGAAAAGTAAAAACAGATAAATGTTGATGACTATTTTAAAATATTTAGTAAGATATAAAGTATGGACTTTTACTTTATAAATGTTTACTCCCATTGTTTTGACATCTTTCACTACCCTCTAGTGAAAACGGGAAACTCCTTTCCTCAGTAGGTACGCAAGGTCCAATTAGCGAATTATGATCCCGAATAATATCAGCCAATCACAATTCCTAAAAGGTAGTTTCCAATTGCATCACAATGCAACCCTTTACGTAAACTTTTGTCTCACGTTTGATTAGGACCCAATAATATGACGTCGTTCATCTTCACGTGTCAAGCCTTACCCATCGATGTTGAACCTTAATGGACGGTCGCCATGAGTTCCCCCAATAATATGAGCCGAAATCATGAGAGTTCCACGTAGTTCACATCACCATGTCAATGGATGTCACAGCTTTCCGGCACCCAGGGCCCCTCCAATAATATGAGCCGAGCCACGAGTACGGGTAGCGTTCATCATGCACCCATTGTCGATGGAAGATATGGAAATTATAAACAAATTTATAATTCCCCTTTTCGGGCTTGATATTAATTTTGAATCTTATTCAAAATGAGGGTTTTAATTTTGAAAGGTCTCATCATTAATTTTACTTAAAAGCTCGCCATGTTTGATCGTATGTTTGCCGGATTCATGCAACTTTGTTATTATCATAATAATAACGCACATACTCATTATTTATAACATATCATGCATATATTATAAACAGTAAACAAAACAAGGATGATCAATCGCCCAAATATTAATGGTCCGTGTGAGCTAAACACGGGCCTAGGTCCTATCCTAGGGAAATGCATGGGATGCAAATGCAACTATTACATTAGCTTCCAATATTTACATGTCTTCGATCTTCATAATCATCATGGCCACCATCTTCCAATCATGATCATCCACTATACTAATATTTACAAATAAATATCCATGGAAAATAGGGATACATCTCATGGGGGTGGGAACGGGCCATAAACCAAGCCCATTTTATAAATTGATAATTATTACAATCATTCAACACAAAATATCCTAGCATACACCTAGCAAATTGGGCTTGGGCTTTTGATCATCCTTCATGCATAATATCACATATCATACACCATCAATTAATTATCACAATAATTAATTGATCCAATATTATATATCTTGAACCAATCACTAACCGTCACGATTATAAACTAAATTAACAAAGTATACAAACACTTTTGTCTACTTTCCAATTAATTTATTTACAACCAAATTTCTTGTAATCACAATTTACTATAAATAATTAAAGTCCAACTTCAATTATTTATTTTAAGAGAAAATATTTGCAACTTTTGTAATTTTAAACTTAAGGGCCCAAAAAACTCATTTTTCACCAAAAACATTTTGGGCCATTTAAAATTCACAAATATGTTAGCCATCTAATGGCCCAACAACATCAAGGCCCATGACACTTTGATAATCGAAAAAACTTTTGGAAACCCTAGTCGTCATCACCGTCGCCGGAGCTCCGTCGCCGGATTCCAGCCAACCTACAAAATTTTTTTTTTATTTAAAATTCATGGGGCTGTTCGGGCATCCCAAGGGGCTGCCCTTGCTGCCCGTCTCTGGCAGCCCCTCGGGCAGACCAAGCTGCCCGAAATGGGCAGCAACTTGCTGCCCAAGAACGGCCCAAATCGGCCTTGGTTTTATTGCAACAAATCATCTCATGCGGTTAGAAATCGACCTCAATATAATATCATGTATAAGCTACACAAAATAGTATCCATAGCTCTGATACCACTTGAAAGGGATCGATTTTAGGTGACCGAAAGCGCAACGGAAGTTCAAAAATTTTCGATTTTTACATGGAAATTTCGGCCACCTTGTACTAGTGTGTAGCAAATACGAGAACACCAAAATGTCATACATAGGGTGTTAAGAAATTATACCTATCAACCTCTTGAGGTTGATGATGGCTCCAACTAAGGTGTAAACACCTTAGCTCTTGAATGGGAAGACAATCTTCAAGCTTCCCTTTGAGCCCACCTTGCTCAAATATTAAGCCCACCACCAGCAAGCTAGAACCACTCTAATTTTGCACTAGAAAAATTAGAGCATTTTTCTTTGAGAAGTGTTTTCTTTCCTCAACTATTGAAGAAGAAAAATGAGAGAAAAACTTGGAGAAATCTTATCTCAAAATTTCGGCCATTGCATTCAAAAATGGGAGGAGAGAAGACTAGTCTTGGTTGTGGGAAAAGTTGTGTTGTCCCAAAGCATGCCATGCCTTGGACATGCAAAAAGTTGTCTCCCAACTCTTCACCTCCCCATGCACATTCTATTTGGGCTTGTAACAATTACAAGGCCCATGGAATTTTATTTAAATGTCTCAAACACATTTGAGTCCATTAAACATTACTTGATATTACTCAAGTCCACTAGTTTAATAATTATTTCTAATTTGGCTCTACAAGGCCCAATGTTATTTAATTAATCCAACACTTGAATTAATTTAATTATTTGGACTCTACTAGGTCCACTAGTGTTTAATTAATTCAACACTTGAATTAATTTAATTTATTCCATAATAATGTATATGAAAATCACAATTTTCAAATACATTACTCGTTTGGCCAACTTTTAATTTAGGAACACTTCCTCAAATTAAAATTTATATTCTCCTTATAGAAGTCATACTTCTATTTTTATTTACACTTACAAACTCCTTTATAAGCCGTTCAACGCATTGAACTATTTTACTTCTCAACGGGATCTAGAAAGCTAGCACTTGTGTGGCCCTCAAAGGTTCATTGATACAACTAGCCGTGAGTTCACATCTCCATGTGATTCGGACTAAACATGTCCTTATACGAGCATACCCCAATTGCTCCATTCTTACTTATCAACTCCTTGATAACAATAACGTAAGAACTCAAGTCTGATAGTACCCAACCAATCATGGTAAATGCCTAGCAGCATCGTTTATATGATTCCCTAGGTATCAAATGATAGTGCCTGCAAGAACCATTCTATTTTGGTTAGCGTACACTACGGTCCCTTCATCTCATATATCCCGACCGATTCGACAACCATTTGTATATCGAGAGTTGTCAATGAATCGATACTATGTGTCATGTCGTAGTTTCATCAATGGTGTAATCTATGAAACTCCTTTCATAATTACCACCATACTATGATCAGATATTTCAAACTACATACACATGAGATCACATAGAATATCCATACCAGAAGGTAAGCGGTGAATCCCCGACTACAATGCATCGACTCCTATATGTTTCGACAGAACACCCAACCTTGCCACCTGATGACCCCTAAAGAGTCGGTAAACAAGTCAAAGTGTAATGCTAGCACATAGAATCTCAATGTTATCCCGGGTCATAAGGACTAATGGTGTACAACCATAAACTAGGACGTTTCTACTCGATAAGTGAGAACCACTTGGAAAGTTCTTTATGGAGGGTTGTTCAGTGCACTCTATAAGGAGCACCTATCTGCATGTTCGGACATCACAATGTCCCCTACCAATGAAACATGGTACTCACATCGCAGATACTAGTCTCGAACTCGAGCGGCCTATATCCTTCTTAGCGGCGGCTGAATCGACTAGGAACTGTTTAGAATATACAGTATTCCAAATATGAGTTTCATGATACTCATCATATGAGCATCTCATATTCTTTCTACTATTTATATATTCAAGGACTTTATCTATGCAACTAGCATGGGTATACAGATAAAGAAGTGCCAAAATAATAATTTCAAATATTATTAAAATAAAGATCGTTTATACATAGAGTTTCATTGTGAACACTCGGCCAACACTTGGCTCGACGGGCACCTTATTAACATTTTAATTCATTGTTTATTTAAATTTCATGCAATCTAGGATTTTATTTAAATTATATGTTTAATTTTTTTTTTGCATTTTATGCATAATACATGCATGGTAGTAATTATTTCATGAAATTTTAAAAGTTCACGCATTAGGGTTCCTAGATGAATTTCACGCTCGAACGAGGAACGGAAACCGGAGAATTTTCTGGAAAATTATTTTATAACATGATTAAATTTTATTAATTTATTTAAGGTGTTTTTAAGTGTATTTTTCAAAAATAGGATTTTATTTGGTGTTTTTACCCGCATGATTTTATTTTTATACGGTACGTAAATTTTATCGAATCAGTGGACTTTTTAAGGGTTCGGCTAATATTTTAAAAAACTTTCAAACACGAAATATTTTTCGGGAGTGCGTTTGGATTTAATGGGCCTACTTTTAAGCTTGTTGGGCTTAAAACCCTTTTCAAACCCTTAATTATCATATTAGGGCCCATTAATTAATTGTTTAACCATTTAATTATTATATATTAAACCCTTAACCTAAACCTAATCCCACCCCAGTAGCCGACACCCCCCATTTAGAGTTCATCACCCTCAGTTTCAAAGAAATCACCAGCTGTAGGCCACATTTTTCGGCTTGTTTTTGCAAAGAAAAATTATCCGGGTTCCCTCGCATCATCCTTGTTCTCCTATCATCATCAGGCACGCCTTACACTATTGTTTTTCTATCACACCTGTCATATATTGTTGTACGTGTGCTTTTTGTATACAGATTTCTCGATCCAGTCCGCAACATGAAGGACTTTCTGTTTCTTTTGTTCATGTCGTGCTTTCCCTTTATTGTTACTCTTGTTTACTGCATTAAGGTGCAAAGGGCTGCGGCTTAGGACTCTCCAGTGTAAGATGGTGGTATCGTGATGGAGTCTTGGAAGGGAAACGGTTCGGCTTTGCTGTAGGGAAGAGATCGAGAGGTGGTGTTTGGTCTAGCTTGGTGGGGCTGTGGTGCGAGCTTGGGATGGGTCGAGAGGTGCAAAGGCTGAACCAAGGACTGGACTAGACCCTGGTGGGTCTGAGTCACAGCCCAGGACGGCCAAGTCACCGCTGGAACCACCTGGTTAGCCATCCGCACGCAATCGGGGGAAGAATTCGGGTAGAGTGGTTTGAGGAATTACGTTCGGTTCTGTGTTGTAGACTGCATGGGGTTGGTGGCTCGGTTCTAGTGGACTCCTTAGGGCCTGGCCTAGGTCCTTTGTAGGCCGAGCCATGGCTACTACTGTTGGGTAGGCTAGGGGGTGAGCTTGGAGATTGAGGAATTCAATAGGAGGAAGAATAAGGTAGGGCCAAGAGTTTTTGGTAGGGTGAGGATTTTCAGCCGAGAGTTTTGAGCTGGGTATTATATGTTTAGGATCACTTTAGTGTTTTTAAGATATTGTAAAAGGTTGGAAAAGATTTGGTTAGATTTTGAGTCGATTCGGATTAAAACCGAGACTCCGGTCCAAGTTTTAATACGAGTCGATTAAGTTCTGATTTTGTCTCGGGTTTATGTCGAGGGATACTTTTAAAAATGTCCTTTCCAAGGGAAAAATGGTCATTTTGCATCCGGGGTGAGATTTTTGTCCTGGCAACGCCCTGAGCACATTTTATCATGTTTTATATGTTTACGCATCACGTGTATGATTTTTATGAAATTATGATAATTACAGTGCATGCTTGATTCTTACATATATGCATGCTTTTATTTAAGTGATGAATATGATAACACGTTTTGAAGGAAGTGATTTAATTGCGACTAACACGATGACACGATGACATGTAAGGCCGGGACTCGTTGGGCGGGTACTGCTGTCGCTGATGATCCTCGCCGCCGGGTACTGCGGTTACACGTAGATGGATCCATCGACTGACATGATGATACGAAAGTCACATCTAATGAACGAAATTCAAATTAAGAACATGAACATGTATATGCTGATATGATCATACATGCTATGGTTATTATCATGTTTTGGTAGGTCACGATTATGTGCTATGATCCTTATCATGTTTGACAAGTTTTAAGCTATGCATACGCCTTTTCACGATCATGAAAGTATATGTTGATTATGCTATTTTTCACTGTTGTGTGCTATGTATATGTATTTGTTATCACAGTACAGTTGTGTTAGACTCACTAGGCGTGTGTGATGCCGGTGAGTTTGTTGCTGAGGAGACTGGAGGTGCTGAACTCTGAGTAGGCAGCTCTGGTACGGTGATACGACCCGAGGACGATTATTTTTTTTCATATTGATTCATGTGTTTTGAGAGGAGTTACACATTTTTATATTTTGATGATATTATGATTTTTACACGTTTACGTTGATTTTGGATGACGTTAGTTATTTTTAAACCGCGCGACTTTTACTGGAAAATAAATACGATTATTTTAAATGTTATTTTGCAATTGCGAGCTTTTATTAAAAAAAAATATTTCAGCATTTTTAAAATGGTAGACGTTTCAGTTGGTATCAGAGCAAGGTTCTTGTATAGGGTTGTTAAAACACCACACTCCCATGACAATTAAATTTAAAGAAATAACATACACGGAAGCATTATCTTTTAAAGGGGAAAAACAATATACTAGTAGCAATATAAACATTTCCAACTTTTATCCATAACCATTGACAAGACTATAAATAACATAATTCCAAAAGCCATTACAAATTTTTCTCATTATTCAAGTTACAAAATACATGATATTTAAATTTCCAATATTCACCACAACAAAATAAGTGTGACTTGACAAAAGCTTTCCCTTTATCCTGCGATATGACTTCTTCACCCTTGGACAATCCATTTCATTCTTTCTTGTAACCTGCATCACATGACATTAACTGGAATGAGATAAAACTCAGTAAGTAGAAAGCTATAAATAACAAATACATATATATATACTTGGCTTGGAACATGGCTATAGCAATGACAATTAAAACTAAATAATACCATCTTCAATAAATAATAGATATCAAAGCAATATAGATGGTATCTCAAGACATGAATTAAAGGTAGGAATTGATAGTTCTGTGACCTGTGACCTGTGTTAAGTATCTCTTTGATATAAATATCAAAACTGTGAGAGATACTCTTAATCATTAAAATTGGCCAATGACATGCATGAAATTACTATAAATCCTTGGCTTTAATCATAGGAACTTCATTGAGGCAATTGAACAAACACTTGGTAGGCAAGAATAACTTCTAGCTCCTTTGTCAATGAATTCAATGGTAATCCTTTGATAAATGAATTTATAACAACAAACATATCAAGAACATAACAATGGAAGGAGCTAGACATCAAATAACATGACTTTTGTACATATATAAATCATGTGAGCACAAAGGATAGCAACTACTTACAACCCAACAAGCAAGTGGTTTGCTTAGATGATTTTGAAGAAATTCCCACAACAATAAACACAATAGTAACCATAAATCATCACCATTAATCATAGGAATCTACCAAGCCAACATGAACCTTCATCTTCTCAAACCCTTCTAAACTCCAAAAATATAAGTTCCTTACCTTGGAGCTTGAAAACTTAGGTAGAAACCACTAAGGACTCAACTATGATCCTTGAACTTGAAGTGGAGAAATGAAGAGAAAATCTTGAAGAGAAAGGAGCTTGAACAGTAGGAAAATAATGGAGGAAAAGAGAAATGTGGAGAAGCATATAGAAAAGGGTTTATAAGCCTTTCCTTCCATCAAAAAAATTTTTTTACAGGCTGGTGGGCGCATATGCGCGCCATTTCCAGTGCATATGCACGTCTCTTTCTGCCCAAGCACTAAACTTCAGCACCCGAAGCGCAATGGCGCGAGATCTGGCGCAGATGCACGCCACATTCTGCCAAAAAACGCATTGTTAACTTCCGAATTCGCGAATGTGATCAACATGAAAGTTGTAGCTCTATGTCTTTCTTGCATCTCCAATTGGCCACATGTCATTTAAAGGTCTGAGTAAAACTTTATGCTCATTCTACCAAAATGTGTCAGTGCAGGAATGATGATACGCACGACACCATTCGGGCCACTTTTGGGTCGTCTTCCCTAATGATTTGAACAAAACTCAATCATTAAAGTTATAGCCTTTTATCTTATCTTTCTAATGAAACTAGCCTCACATCAATTGAATCAATATACAAAATATTATGCTAAAAACCACAACTACTGCCACATTTTTCATACCGTTTCTACACTTCCATTTCCTATTTGGCTCAAGATCAATTTTCTATTCTACTCATTTATTTTCCATAATCATCACCAACTATGAACATAATACCAAAACAATAACCATAAACAATGATCATATTTTCACCATTCCAATAAACATATTTTCTAAACACCCAACCAAAAATAATATCATAAACAATAAAATGATAAAAGGTTGGGATATTACAATCTCTCCTCCTTATAAAAACTTCGTCCCCGAAATTTGCCTACCGTCAAATAAATTCGGATAACGATGTTTCATCTCCTCTTCCGATTCCCATGTACACTCTTCAATCACATGATTCCTCCAAAGAACTTTGACAAGGTCAATTTCTTTATTCCTTAACACTTTAACTTTGCGATCAAGGATTTGAACCGGCATTTCTTTGTAGCTCAAGTTAAGTAAAAGTTTTAAAGATTAATACCGAAGAACATAGATGGATTAGAAAGATACTTACGGAGCATAGAAACATGAAAGACATTATGAACTCGATCCAAGTAAGGTGGCGATGCAAGACGATAGGCTCGGTCACCAATCTTGTCAAGAATCTCAAAAGGCCCAATGTATCGAGGACATAATTTACCTTTCTTGCCAAAACGTATCACTCCCTTGAGAGGATCTATCTTAATGAAAACATGATCACCAACCTCGAATGCTAAGGGCCGTCGACAAACATCGGCATAACTTTTCTGTCTAGACTGAGCGGTCTTCATTCTCTCTTGGATCATTGCCACAACATTTGCTGTCTGTTAAACCAACTATGAGCCCAACATTTTACTTTCACCTACCTCTTCCCAATACAACGGAGATCGACACTTTCTTCCATATAAAGTTTCATAAGGTGCCATGCCGATTGAAGACTGGTAGCTGTTGTTATACGTGAATTCCACCAAAGGCAACTTAGAATCCCAAGATCCCGGGAAATCAATGAAAGGGGATCGGTTTTAGGTGTTCTAAAGTGCAACGGAAGTTTCAAAAAATTAAATTTTTAGCAAGAAAAACCGAACACCTCAACTATAAAGTGTAGCAAATACGAAAACACAAAAATGTCATACATAGTGTGTTTAGAAAGTATACCTATCAATCTCTTGAGATTGATGTTTGGCTCCAACTAAGATGTAAACACCTTAGCTCTTGATGGCAAGAAAATCTACAAGCCTGCTCCTTTCTTCAAAATTAGGCCCACCACCAACTAGCTAGAACCCTTCTTATTTTTCACTAGAAAAATAAGAAGATTTTTCAAGGAGAAGTATTTTCTATCCTCAACAATTGAAGAAGAAAATTGAGAGAAAAATGAGGGAGAAGACTTGTGCTAAGTTTCGGCCATCTCATGGAATGGGGAGAGAAGGATTTTCTTGGTTGTGGATAAAGTGATAAAGTGCATGAGCATGCCATGCAATGTTTAATGAAAAAGTAATCCCCAACTCTTCACCTCCCTAGCATGCCTTTTAAGTGGGCTTGTAACATTTACAAAGCCCATGGACTTTTATTTAAATGTCCCAAACATATTTGAGTCCATTTAAAGTTTACTTGATTTTACTCAAACCACTAGTTTAATAATTATTTCTAATTGGATTTTACAAGGTCCAATGTTATTTAATTAATCCAACACTTGAATTAATTTAATTATTTAAACTCTACTAGGTCCACTAGTGTTTATTTATTTCAACACTTGAATTAATTTAATTTAGTCCAAAATAATGTTTATGAAAATCAAATTTTCAAATACATTATTTATTTGGCCACTTTTAATTTAGGAACACTTTCACAAACTAAAAGTTACATTCTCCTTATAGAAGTCATACTTCTATTTTTCCTTACGCTTATAAACTCGTTTATAAGCCGTTCAACACATTGAACTACTTTACTTCTCAACGGGATCTAGAAAGCTAGCACTTGTGTGGCCCTTAATGGTTCATTGATACAACTAGCCGTGGGTTCACATCTCCATGTGATTCGGACTAAACATGTCCTTATACGAGCATACCCCAATTGCTCCATTCTTACTTATCAAATCCTTGATAACAAGAACGTCAGAACTCAAGTCTGATAGTACCCAACCAATCATGTTAAATGTCTAGCAGCATCGAGTTGTCAATGAATCGATACTATGTGTCATGTCGTAGTTTCATCGATGGTGTAATCTATGAAACTCCTTTCATAATTACCACCATACTCTGATCAGATATTTCAAACTACATACACATGAGATCACATAGGATATTCATACCCGAAGGTAAGCGGTGAATCCCCGACTACAATGCATCGACTCCTATATGTTTCGACAGAACACCCAACCTTGCCACCTGATGACTCCTAAAGAGTCGGTAAACAAGTCAAAGTGTAATGCTAGCACATAGAATCTCAATGTTGTCCCGGGTCAAAAGTACTAATGGTGTACAACCATAAACTAGGACGTTTTCACTCGATAAGTGAGAACCACTTGGAAAGTCCTTTATGGAGGGTTGTTCAGTGCACTCTACAAGGAGCAGCTATCTGCATGTTCGGACATCACAATGTCCCCTACCAATGAAACATGGTACTCACATCGCAGATACTATTCTCGAACTCGAGCGGCCTATATCCTTCTTAGCGGCGGCTGAATCGACTAGGAAATGTTTAGATTATACAGTATCCCAAATATGAGTTTCATGATACTCATCATATGAGCATCTCATATTCTTTCTACTATTTTTATATTCAAGGGCTTTATCTATGCAACTAGCATGGGTATACAGATAAAGAAGTTCCAAAACAATAATTTCCAATATTACTAAAATAAAGATTGTTCATACATAGAGTTTAAACATGAACCCTCGGCCAACACTTGGCTCGACGGGCACCTACTCTAACAATCAATGGTACAAACTCTTAACATATCTTCAAGAATTTGGATCACCCTTTCTGATTGTCCGTCGTTTTGAGGATGGTAGGCGGTACTAAAAGCCAATTTCGTTCCCAAAACTCGATGTAAACTCTTCCAAAACTCTGATGTAAACCTTGGATCACGATCTGAAACGATCGATATCGGTATTCCATGAAGTATCACAATTTCCTGAATATAAGCCTCAGCATATTAATTCAAAGAATATGTCGTCTTGACAGGAAGAAAATGTGATGACTTGTTCAATCGATCCACGATCACCCAAATAGAATTGAAGCCCTTTTGCATTCTTGGCAACCCAACAACAAAATCCATGGTTATGTGTGTTAGAGTAAGTGCACGTCGAGCCAAGTGTTGGCTGAGTGTTCACAATGAAACTCTATGTATAAACAGTCTTTATTTAAATAATATTTGAATTTATCATTTTGGCACTTCTTTATCTGTATACCATGGTAGTTGCATAGATAAAGCCCTTGAATATACAAATAGTAGAAAGAATATGAGATGCTCATATGATGAGTATCATGAAACTCATATTTGTAATACTGTATATTCTAAACGGTTCCTAGTCGATTCAGCCGCCACTAAAAGGATATAGGCCGCTCGAGTTCGAGACTAGTATCTGCGATGTGAGTACCATGTTTCATTGGTAGGGGACATTGTGATGTCCGAGCATGCAGATAGGTGCTCCTGGTAGAGTGCACTGAACAACCCTCCATAAAGGACTTTCCAAGTGGTTCTCACTTATCGAGTGGAAAAGTGCTAGTTTATGGGTGTACACCATTAGTCCTTATGACCCGGGACAACATTGAGACTCGATGTGCTAGAATTACACTTTGACTTGTTTACCGACTCTCATGGGCTCATCAGGTGGCAAGGTTGGGTGTTCTGTCGAAACATATAGGAGTCGATGCATTGTAGTCGGGGATTCACCGCTTACCTTCGGGTATGGATATCCTATGTGTTCTCATGTGTATGTAGGTTGAAATCTCTGATAAGAGTATGGTGGTAATTATGAAAGGGGTTTCATAGATTACACCATCGATGCAACTACGACATGACACATAGTATCGATTCATTGACAACTCTCGATAAACCAATGGTTGTCGAATCGGTCGGGATATATGAGTTGAAGAGACCGTATTGTACGCTAACCATAATTGAATTGTTCTTTGCAGACACTATCATTTGATACCTAGGGAATCGTGTAAGCGATGATGCTAGGCATTTAACATGATTGGTTGGGTACTATCAGACTTGAGTTCTGACGTTCTTATTATCAAGGAGTTGATAAGTAAGAATGGAGCAATTGGGGTATGCTCATATAAGGACATGTTTAGTCCGAATCACATGGAGATGTGAACCCACGGCTAGTTGTATCAATTAACCATTGAAGGCCACACAAGTACTAGCTTTCTAGATCCCGTTGAGAAGTAAAATAGTTCAATATGTTGAACGGCTTATAAAGGAGTTTATAAGCATAAGGAAAAATAGAAGTATGACTTCAATGAGAGAAATGTAATTTTTAATTTATGAATGTGTTTCTAAATTAAAAGTTGGCCAAATAAATAATGTATTTGAAAATTGTGATTTTCATAAACATTATTATGGACTAAATTAAATTAATTCAAGTGTTGAATTAATTTAATACTAGTGGGCCTAGTAGAGTCCAAATAATTAAATTAATTCAAGTGTTGAATTAATTAAATCATATTGGGTCTTGTAGAGCCCAATAGTAAAATGATTATTCAACTAGTGACTTGAGTAAATTCAAGTAATGTTTAATTATTCTCAAATATGTTTGAGATAAATTAAGTCCAAAGGTTTTTAATTGTTAAAAACCATATAATATTGCATGCATGGGATGTGAAAGGTTGGGAGACAACTTTTTCTATTATCAAGGCTTGGGATGCTAAAAGTGTTTTAGCGTTTCCCACAATCTAGACAAGTCTTCCTCTCCCATTTTTTCAAGTAGCTTGGCCGAAAATTTAAACCTCCATTCTCTCCATATTTTTCTCTCATTCTTGTTCTTCAATTGTTGGAGAATAACACTCACTTCTCAAAGAAAAATCCTCATATTTTTCTAGTGCAAAATATGAAGAGATCTACCTAGTTGGTGGTGAGCATGATTTTGAAGGAAGGACTCAAGGACAAGGAGAGCTTGTAGATTTGTCTTGCCTTTTGAAGAGCCAGGTTGTTTACAACTTGGTTGGAGCCATTACATCAATCTTTGAGATTGATAGGTAAATTTCTAAACGCACTATGAATGTCATGGTTTGTTTTGTATATGCTACAACACTAGAACATGGTGGCCGAAATTTTCTTCTTGTAAAATCGAAAATTTTCTTGCTTCCGTTGCGATCTCAGGCACCTAAAATCGATCCCTTTCAAGTGGTATCAGAGCTAAGGGTACTAGTTTGTGTAGCATATAGATAATATTATATTGAGGTCGATTTCTAAGCGCATGAGATGAAATTTTTGCAACAAAATCAATTAAAACACTTTTGCGTTATATACGCTCGAATATCCGTTGACGACGAAGAACGGGAGACCACTTTGGCTTGATTCTACTTGTAACCTTCGAAAACCCTCCTCCAAGTGTGCTGTGTGTGTGCCGTGAGATAGGTGGAGTGTTTTCAGAATTCTTCTCTCAAAGTGTGGCCGATAATTTGTGTCAAGTGTGTAGGGTTTTTACTTATTTAATACTTTAAATATTAGTTAATCACCTACAAGGCTTTTTAGGCCTAATAAGCCATCTAATTAAGCCCATTAGTCTAGGTAGGACATAATTAAAATATTACCAAAGTTTTTCTTTAATTAAGCTGTGAATTTATAAATCGTATGCATGTGGTTCGCGTGGATTAATAAATCGTATGCATGTGGTTCGCGTGGACCTTTAAATTTTCGGGGCGTTACAATCTTCCCCCCTAAAATTGAATTTCGTCCTCGAAATTCGCTTATCCTTAACAACCCAAAGTTTAGACTCAGTTCTAGTATCCCAAAAAAACCACGCTTCCGCTGCGCTGCTTGGATCAAACTTAAGTTCTAGAATGTCTTTACGTCTCCTTGATCCCAATTTATTTTCCTTCTAAATCCTTATTTGTGAATTGCAACTTAAAAAAACCCATAATGACTTAGTGCTATGCTATTATAACCTTAAATTTCAATTTTTTTTCTTACAATTCCCAAGATTAAAAGATGGATAATCATGTTTATCTTATATTATTTTCCTTATTTTATACCCAAAATGTTCGTCAAATTATCAGATTTCAATCTTAAAATCCCAAACGCGTCCGCTAACGCTTAGATTTTCAAGCCTAATATTGTTTCATCCTTAAAAACCCTTGATTAGCATTCCTTACAACCTTATAACCAAATTATCCCAAGGTTTAAAATATTCTTAAAAAGTCTAAATCCTCAAAATTCTTATCATTTAACCCATTCAATTATCGTTTATTGCTAAACTAGTCCCCAAATTCCTTAGCAATTATAAAATAAACTCTTAATTTCCTCAAAAATTATCTTAATTGATCCTTAATTTTGAAAATCCTACGATTAACCCATAAGTTCTTGGCATTCTTAATTTCCTTCTATTGGTTTCTCATAACATAATTTAAAAAATTTAAACTTATTTACCCGAAAATAAATTCCTATAACCAATATTACCTTTTCATCAAAATTTAAAATCCCAATTTATACATTTTCTTACTTCCCAAGATAATCGTAGTCCTTGAATAATTATCACTTATGTCTAATTCCCAAAAATTAACTCGACTAGTAACCATGAATCATAAATATTTTCTTAGAAAATCTACGTGTCCCAAAGCATTCATAATATTCATGATTAACTTATAGCCCAAAAAGTAAAATGTCAATACTAAAACCCAAAAATCATCGTCGTCCAATTCCACCACAAAACCAACATGCGTTAAAATAAAATAATTTCTTATTTCATATCGTATCATGTATAAAAATTCAAAGCATATAAAACATATATTATCAATGAAGCTACTAAACATGTGACGTAAACATATAATTTATGTACTTATGCAGGTAATATCATAAAATCATATAAAGCATGTAAACTTACAAATTGAGGCTTGACTACTGATCTTCCCGGCACTGATGGTGGCACAACCCTTTACAGAACCATTGCTCTGATACCAACTGAAACGTCTGCCCTTTTTATTGCTTTAAAGTACTAGAAATATTTTTTTTTTTAACCTCACATAGCATTCGGCCGAACCATAAAATCTCATAAAATATTTTTGACATCATTTTAAAATAAACAACCAACTAACATTTTTCTAACTCTAAAATAACATTTGAAAAGTATAGCCCATACTATAACCTCTCAAAAACCACTCATAATCATGATAAAAGTCATAAAATCTTTTAACATAAATCATAACATATATGCGGAAACTAGCGTCGATCCTCAGGTCATGTGCACCTTCAGTCCAGTCGGATCAACCATCAAGACCTCCATTAGCATTATCATGATAACCTGCATCCATCACACCTAGTGAGTCTAAAGACTCAACACATCATAATCTTTATAACAAGTACTACGTAATACAGTTAACATATAACAGTGAAAATTATTTGTACTTAAAATATCGTTTTCATAAAGATGCATAAACATAAACATTTTCGTAAACATTTTCATGATCCATAAAACTTTAAACATAAACATTTTCATAACTTGCAAACATGAATTTCCTTTTCCTCAACATGACATGACATAAAACCTTAAACATAATCATGAACATTTCCTTTTTTTTCCCTTTGTTGAATTCAGATCGTTAATTGTGACTTTCCTGACATGACATAACATGACGATGGATCCATCTACATAAAACCACGGTATTGGGCGGCGGGGACATCAGCGACACTCTCACCGGTCAACTGAGCCTTGGCCTAACATGATCGAATATAAATACGATCGTCAGGGCTCCCTCTGGGGCCTTCTCCCATAAATGAGCTCCCTCTGGGGCCTTCTCCTCTCACGATATTCCAATTCTTCCTCAAACCTCACAACATCATATTCGCAATAATGGAAACACGATCGTCGGGCTCCCACTAGGACCATCACCCTCACGACGTCGCCATCATTAACGAATTAGTCACAACCACTTCACTTCCTTCAACATTTTTCATTCACATCTCTTTAGAAAAATCGTGAATAATATTTGCATTTTTTATTTTGAAACCAAGCATTGCAACATGTATTTTAAATGTCTTCCATAAATCATAAAAATCAAATAGACATTTTAAAAATCATAATTTAATCATGGATACATCATAAACAGTAAAAAATTAATCATAATATCATAAAAACGGCATTTAGGGCACTGCCATGACGTTTACTAATTTCTAGGTATAAAATGACTGTTTTACCCCTGGACGTATAATTTCTCGTTTTTGACTTTTCCTTGAATTCATTGACTCTAAAATGTCCCAAATAATTATTTAAGTCTACATGAATTTTCTCACATTTTTACTTAGCATAAATCGAGGACTTTTGATTTAATTTTTAAATAAGACATATTAACACGTTTTAATCCCGAATTAAACCCAATCTTAATATAAATTTCTCAAATTAAAAACTTAGACTTATAATAATTATTTAAGCTTAAACCTAATTTTTCATAATTTTATAAAGCTTAAAACTAGGCGTTTCAATTAATACGTTAATTAGTGTTTCGTGCGACGATTAAATTCCGAATAATTCCAAAACTCGTTATTTTAATCCCAAATTTTAAACATAACATTTTTAGTATTTATTCTACCCTTCCAAGTCATGAGCCACACCCGTGGACCCATAATTTCATTTTTAGCCTTTTAATTTTTGTTTTTGACACCCTACCGAACGCACCGAGCCATCTCCTAATTTACTCGAGCCACGCCCGAGCCACCTTGAGCCAAAACCTAGTCAACCCACCTAGGGACCCTACTATGCAAGCCCAGCCCAAAAACCCGGCCCTGGCCCGATCAAAACTTGCTGGACAGAAGGCCCGATTGCATGCTTGTGTGAGTGTGTTAGTGTCTTTGAACAAAAGAGTTCCTAACTAGTCTAGGACTTCTCCCAACCCTTAACCACCGAACCCACCTAACCCTGACCATCCCTGGACCACACCCAGACTCGACCCAGACCAGCCCAAGTCCCTAAACCCGATCAGCGAACCCCTGAAGCTGACAACAACCTCACGCAGCCCCCTTGCTGCCAACTCACGTTGCCCACGTTTTTTGCTGCTAGGGCCCAACCACCAAGCCAACCCTTGAACCATCCCCTCAAGAACCTTCCTAGGACCCTAAGGACCTAACCTAGCCAAGCCCAGACCCCCTGGCCGAGCCCCCCTCTTCCCTGCACCAGCAGCAAAACCTGCGCTGCTTCCCTTGCCACTTACGGGTTGGAGTCCTAGCTTGCTAGGACTCCTTCCAAGCCTCTTTTCTCGAGTCCTAGCGTGGCTAAGACTCTTCCCTTGACCCCTCACGGACCCTAGCCAAGCCCTGGGTCCATCCAAGGCCTAGCCAAGTCTTCCATCCCCATAAAACTGAGCACCTAAGTCTCTTGATTGAAGTACGGTTCCAGTTTTTTTTTTCGTTCCTTGTTGTGCAGCGATTTGTGTGTGTCTATGACCCTCTAAAACGTGTAAAAACCCCACTCGATCATATCTTAACATCTTGGCAGCGCCTAAAGTAGCATACAACATGAGTTGGAACATAAAAGCATGAGATTGACATATGGGGGGGTTAGTATTTCGAAAATAACAATATGCACAACATGCTTTCATACACACGATAATTAAAACGATACTACGATGTGATGGACGAGAAAATGAGATGTATGGCGTGCCTTTGCGTAATTTACGCACGAATATTCGTTGACGAATCGAAGAACGGCGACGAGAAACCTTGGGTGAATTTTCCCTTGAACCTACAAACTTTCTAATTGAAATTGTGTGTGTCGTGTCTTGAGTTTGAGGGGAGAGTTTGATAGAATTTTAAAAAGTGGGAGGCGTGTATATGTGTAGGGTTTGGGGAGGGTTTAATCATATTATATAGTTTAATTAATAACTAATAAGGCTTAAGCCCAATAAGGGATTTAATTAGGCCCATTAATCTTTAATTAAATACAAAAAATAATTTTGTGAAAATAAGTTTGTGAATTTATTAGCCGGGTTGTCAAAACGTTCGTATTTTGTAGAAAATCCAACACCGATAAAAATTACGTCCCGGCGTATAAAATCACATCAAAACCCCTTATTTTCAAAAATAAGAAAAAGCAACACCCTTATTCTAAATAATTAAAATCAACTATTTAATAAAAATATTTTCTATTTTTCAACCCTCGGTCTCCGTTCCTCGATCGCAACTCGAATAACCTTTAAAAATACATTTTAATGCAACCATGTATAAAATATAGCTAATTCATGCAATTAAAACATTTAATTAAAATACAAAAGAATTTAATAAATCGTATGCTTGTGGTTCGCGTGGACCTTTAAATTTTCGGGGCGTTACAGATCAGATTATATACTGATTTGAGTATTGATCAGAACAAGTCTTGAATTGATTTATATACTGATATTGTATTTATGCGATTGTCATTGCCAGACTGGGTATGGACATATTGGAATACGAGACTTCGTCTTCATCAGACCGAGAAGAGAAAGGTATAAATTGATGTTAATTGGGAGATCGACTTGAGTTAGATTTAACTCGAGTTTCCTAAACCACATACTTGTATGGTATTGTTTTTATACCTTTGTATTTTAATGATTATGTTCATTCTATTGAATTAGAAGTAGAAAGCAGAGAGCTATTGAGTGAGAGTCACTGACAGAGGGGTTAGATTTTGACAGTATAGTCACTGACCTATTGCACATTGTCAGATTAGGCTTAGTCTTGGTAGATACGCCAAGGCACTGGACGTTTGGTGTATCGATATGCTTAAGATACAGACATTGTTCTTATTGTAGATTATTCTCGATACAGCTAGACCAAAGTCCAGAAATAGGAACGTACCGCCACCGCGACTGGTAGTAGTAGATGGGAGACTTGTTAAGTTCTTATTCACCGGGATTCCTAGATTAGAATGAGAGATGAGTCGAGTCTTAGATATCGAGACTAGAACTTGATTACAGAGTTGTATTGATTTATGTTTCGTAAATTACGATTCAGATATTATTTACAGATTGGTATTGATACATGTTGTTTGATTATGCTACATGTGATAAGATATAATTCATGCTTTAATGTTAATTTAGTTAACTGCATGTATACATTATTTATACTGGGATTTATTCTCACCGGAGTTATCTGGCTGTTGTCGTGTTTGTATGTGTGCATGACAACAGGTGGGACAAGATCGGGGTCAAGAAGATGATGAGAGAAGACGAGTTTAGAGTGGAGATTCCGGACTTATTATAGACTTGGTTTATTAACTTGAAATTAGTAGTTGAACCTTAGACTAGTTTGAATGATTATTGTATATTATTGTACTTCTATACTGAGATGTATATTAGTAAATTCCATTACGTTCCGCACTTGTGTTTTAAAAGAAAAATTTTTAGGCCCTGTTATCTTAATTGATAATTAAATCCCGAAGATGATTAAGAAAATGATTAGCGTCCGGGTCACCACAACAGGTGGTATCAGAGCGATAGATCCTTTAGACTGAGATAGAAGAGAATGAGCGGGGTAGATTGAGTTTTCTTTCCTTGCATGTGATTGCTAGCATGAGAATTTATTTTAATATTGACTTACATTGTGTATGCTAGCATGGCACTATGTTTAACTGCTTTGAAATACATGTTTACCTGATTATTTGATTTGAGTTGGTATTATGTGTGAGGCCCGGGGCCGAAGAGGGCGGAGGGTGATCGCCGGTGTAATGAGGTTGCACGGACAATGAGCGGCTACTGGCAGGCTTCTAGGTGGAGGGAACATGAATGAACCGATCCCACACCGGAATGAGAGGGATTCCGAGATTGTTCAATGTAATGGACTGTACAGTTGAAGATGACTTAAAAGATTTGATTGGTACTACTCATATCACGAAGGTGCATCTTCTTTTCGATAGCTCATCACATAAGAACTCCAAAGTTAAGCGTGCTTGACTTGGGGCAATTTTGGGATGGGTGACCTCCAGGAGAGTTTCCCAGGGTGCGTGTGAGTGAGGACATAAGCACGCTGGAATGACTCGCCTTGGTACAGTGAGGACGGTCGTCGAATCTAGGGCGTGTTACAGTTGGTATCAGAGCCGACCTCTCTTAGTACGGTGTGGTTCGGGGACGAACCAAGCGGAAGCTGGTGGGCATGTGAGGCCCGGGGCCGAAAATGGCGGGGGGTGATCGCCGGTGTAATGAGGTTGCACGGACAATGAGCGGCTCCTGGCAGGCTTCTAGGTGGAGTGAACATGAATGAACCGATCCCACACCGGAATGAGAGGGATTCCGAGATTGTTCAATGTAATGGACTGTACAGTTGAAGATGACTTAAAAGATTTGATTGGTACTACTCATATCACGAAGGTGCATCTTCTTTTCGATAGCTCATCACATAAGAACTCCAAAGTTAAGCGTGCTTGACTTGGGGCAATTTTGGGATGGGTGACCTCCAGGAGAGTTTCCCAGGGTGCGTGTGAGTGAGGACATAAGCACGCTGGAATGACTCGCCTTGGTACAGTGAGGACGGTCGTCGAATCTAGGGCGTGTTACAGTTGGTATCAGAGCCGACCTCTCTTAATACGGTGTGGTTCGGGGACGAACCAAGCGGAAGCTGGTGGGCATGTGAGGCCCGGGGCCGAAAATTGTGGGGGGTGATCGCCGGTGTAATGAGGTTGCACGGACAATGAGCGGCTCCTGGCAGGCTTCTAGGTGGAGGGAACATGAATGAACCGATCCCACACCGGAATGAGAGGGATTCCGAGACTGTTCAATGTAATGGACTGTACAGTTGAAGAGGGCTTAAAAGATTTGATTGGTACTCTACTCATATCACGAAGGTGCATCTTCTTTTCGGTAACTCATCACATAAGAACTCCAAAGTTAAGCGTGCTTGACTTGGGGCAATTTTGGGATGGGTGACCTCCTGGGAAGTTTCCCATGGTGCGTGTGAGTGAGGAGAGGACATAAGAACGCTAGAAAGACTCATCTTGGTACAGTGAGGACAGTCATCGAATCTGGGGCGTTACATTATGTATTATTGAGTATGAATCAGATCTGATTCATGATCAGCAGTAAGATGATCCGAGAAAAAATGGAACAGGTTTATGGTATTTGGTTACTAATATTTTGATAAGCAGATATACCTCCTCGAAGAATTCCAGAAAGGGGTAGTACTTCGACTGATCAGATAGATGTGTCAAAAACTCAGATGAAAACACAGCTGAAGAATTTTCAGTCGTTTCAACCGCCGATTCTGATTGGTACTGAGACGCCAGTAGATTGTGAAAATTGGCTCGAAGACATAGAAATGTTATTTGAATTTCTTGGTTTCACAGATGATTGTAGAGTTAAAATAATGGGGAACCAATTACGAGAAATTGCAAATAGTTGGTGGTTAGTAACCAAAGAAACCCTGGAACAGCGTAGTTCAACGATTACGTGGAAGATTTTTATAGTTGAATTCTATCAAAGATTTGTACCTCTATCATACAGACATGATAAAGATGCAGAGTTTTTAAATCTGAGACAGGATCATTTGAGTATTAATGAGTATTTGGCTCAGTTCTTTACTTTGCTACGTTTTGCCCCTCATGTAGCTAGAAATGATGAAGCTATGTCTAGTCAGTTCATTCAGGGATTGAATCCGGAGATACGTACATTGGTGAATGCAAAACGAGCAAATAATTTTGCTGATACTTTGAATAGAGCCAAAAGAGCAGAAACAGTTCTAATGAGACAAAAAGAAGCTTCAATTGTTCTTCCAACATCGATACCACAACAACTGCCTTCCAGAATCGAGATTGGCAGCAGCAGTGGTGGAAGGAAAGAGCAGCTGAAAGTTCAAAAGAAGCAATTTAAGAAGTTAGGAAGTGGTTCATCTAGCTCCAGCGGTTCTAGCCCAAGTTATACGGGAGTATATTGTAGGACTTGCGGAGGGAGACATCCCACAGAGCAATGCCGAGGGGTGACTGGCAGATGCAATATCTGTAGACAGCCGGGACACTTTGCTAGAGTTTGTCCACATAGAGATTCCCGAAGATTTCAGGGAGCAGAATCATCTGGTGGTAGTGATCGAGGAACAGACCCAGGACACATACGATGAACTAGTGGCAGGTACTGTTCTTTTATGATTCTATTGCATATGTATTGATATATAATAATGCATTCCCTACGATTATCTTTGACTAAGTTGCATTGATATATACGGTACCTGTTGAGTCTGTATTGCTGTAGTATTAATTTTTGTACCTTCTGGGAAAGAAAGATTGATATCAGATATTTCTGTGACATATTGTATACTACAGTAAGAGAAGAATGAGATCGAGTTAGACTATGATGTACTTGTGTTTTCTGATTTGACTGCATTATTGATATTAATATGCTGAACAAGTACAGAACTATTATAGGTTCCTTTTAGGAGAGTATAAGATTCAGACCAGATATGGCTAAGTGGAGATTCCACAGTAAGGATTCTAGATCCCGAATTCCTTTGATATTTATATCATCTATGACTCGATAGTTACAAAAAGGAACAGATGGTATCCTTATGTATTCAGTAGATGTACTGAAATCGAGCCTAGCATTGGCAGATTTGCCAGTGATGTACGAGTTGGCTGATATTTGCCCAGATAAGATTTCAGATTTGCCTTGTATTAGAAAGATGAATTTCAGAATTGAATCGATACCAGGTATTGATTGTCGTTTTAGAATTCAGTACACAATGATATTGAATGTACAGAATGACACTGAATGAATTGAAAGATCAACAGAAGAGTACCGACCAGGAGTTACATCTGATTTAGTGTTTCTCTTTGGCATGTTTCAGTATGTTCAGAGATATTCTGATGATTTCATGCTTATTGTATCTATGATATTTTGATATATTTGCAGCATTTGATGGATTGAATCGAATATCTGAAAATTGTATTGAATACTCTGAGAACTGTGATTATTGTATACAGAAATTATTCAGATATGAATCCTGCTTGAAACAAATTGTATTCAGAGTATGCGATATCTGAAGTTAGTATACCGATTGATTTTGACATAGTTGAGATCGTGATCAGTGAATGAGAATGATACCGATATCAGAAAGATCAGAAATTTCAGAAATTATATTTGCAGATGATATATAGCAGTTGATCAGAACGACGTGAAGACGTGATTGATTAGTTAGAACTGACAATATTTCCAGAAATTGTCGTTTTATGAGTTTACTGAACTCACTAAATAAGTATAGATTAGTGATATTGTGAATCTGATTTGATAGTATTGTTATTCTGAGTCAGTGTTTGATACAGATTATTCAAATCGAATCAGAGCTGAATTCGAGAATTACGGCAGTCAGAGATTTAACCAGAATGTTCAGAACTTAATTTCGATAATCAGAGCAGAGCATCGATCAGAGTGGCAGATATGTGATTTTTACTATATGAGAATGATTAGCGTATGATGTCAAATGTGTCATATTTGCATGACAGAATTTGATATTGATTGTCAGAACCGAATACCAGGTAGGTATTTTTCTTTAATTTATATTATTAACTGATTTGTTTGTACCAAATAGTTCGAATCTGGAATTGACAGATAGTGTCAGAAACACAGAGTAGTGGATTCAGTTTTCATTTTGGTGACAGAGAAAGCATAATATTCGGACAGACAGCTTTGATATACACAGAATAAATCAATTGTGACAGAATTGTACTGATATGTCTGAATTATCAACCGATGAAGCTAGAAAGATAGAAATCAGAAGATATATTACAGAATTGTTTATGTCTGAATAGAAATGGGAGTACATTTCTATGGATTTCGTACTGAAATTATGTTCATTCTTTCAAGATTTTGATATGATATGATTGTTATTGATAGATTATTCAATATACAGATGTTAGTTTGTACCAGATAACGTACAAACATGACCAGAGGACAAAGATCGATGTCAAAGAAATGGTTAGATTGACAAGAATGTAACAGTAGATTATATCAGATTGTGATTTTTGCTTGATTTTGTACTTGTGGCAGAATATACCACAAACTCCTTCGCATACTATCCAGATCTGAGAGATTATGTATAGAGCTATAGTGCTGGATGTTAGAACTAGTTAACACGAAGCATTGTACAGCAAGTACTGCAGATTTCTTTAGTATAAGAATAATGTCTCAAAGATATCTGAGATAGGATCTGATACAGTTAGAGATAGAGCAAGAAAATTGAAACTGATTCAGAAGAAAATGAAAATTATTCTGTTGTTGAAAACACAGTAAGATTTTCAGAATAGCAAAGAGATTATTTGAAAGAAAAAATCTGATATGAGATTGAGATTTCAGAATGGATTCATTGAGATGAGTTTCTGATTTAAACTCTATATACATTATTCTGATATATCTGAATTGAATACTTGCGAGTTCGAGGACGAACTCAGATCTAAGAGGGGGAGAAATGTAAGGCCCGATATTTTATTACCGTAATCCGAGATTAATCTGAAATGATTTATTTATTAATTGAGATGATTATGGAGGAAACGGATCAGATCGGGAGAGCCGAAAGAAGATTTGATATTTTGTGCAAGAAGAGTCCCCGCGCACATGCGCGACATGTATGGGCGCACCTGCGCGAGGAAGACAGAACCATGCGCGCACATGCGCGGTGGAATGCGCGCACATGCGCGGAACGTCCAGAGAGTTCGGCGCACATGCGGGGCGGAATACGCGCACATGCGCGGAACGTGAAGGGAGTTTGGCGCACATGCGCGGCAGAAGGCGCGCATATGCGCGAATGGTGAAGGCACGAGACAGTAGGTCTCGCGCATATGCGCGACCTATGTGCACGCATATGCACGAGCAGTCCGGTAGTTCAGATAAGGCTTCCGGCGCATATGCGCGGCCTTGTGCGTGCATATGCAGAACATGCAACAAGCCACTTGCCTTACATGCGTGAACGTGTATATATATATATAGGTACAAGCAATTGTTCTTCAGAAATGAAATAGGAGAGAAACCGAAGCTCCAATTCCTGATATGCGAAAATTGAACGCCACGCAAAATCCGTCCGTCTGTTTTTGAATCCGAGTATAGTACCGAGTTCCTATCAACGCAGGCTACAACTGGACGTAAGTTTTGTTACGTTTAGACATGATTTGAAATTATGATATTTTCAGAATTGAATATGAATCAGATATAGTGTTTCTGCTACAGTAGGCATTGTATAACTGAAGCCAGATTACAGAATAGACTGTTTAGGCAATTGTTATTATTTTTGAAAGATATTGACTGGGATTTGATATCAGAGTTGTGTTATTACTGATCTTAAGTGTACAGATATTGAGATTATGAATTGTACTGATACTGATTATGAATTCTGATATTATATCTATTATGTTGAGATTGACGGGGATATCGAGATCGTATTGTTATGCTGTCGAAACATCAGTTGATTTAGAGTGACCAGATTCAGTAATGATTTCGATGATATCATTGATATGAATTAGATTGTACCTTGTTCAGATATGGATCAGATTATATACTGATTTGAGTATTGATCAGAACAAGTCTTGAATTGATTTATATACTGATATTGTATTTATGCGATTGTCATTGCCAGACAGGGTATGGACATATTGGAATACGAGACTTCGTCTTCATCAGACCGAGAAAAGAAAGGTATAAATTGATGTTAATTGGGAGATCGACTTGAGTTAGATTTAACTCGAGTTTCCCTAAACCACATACTTGTATGGTATTGTTTTTATACCTTTGTATTTTAATGATTATGTTCATTCTATTGAATTAGAAGTAGAAAGCAGAGAGCTATTGAGTGAGAGTCACTGACAGAGGGGTTAGATTTTGACAGTATAGTCACTGACCCATTGCACATTGTCAGATTAGGCTTATTCTTGGTAGATACGCCAAGGCACTGGACGTTTGGTGTATCGATATGCTTAAGATACAGACATTGTTCTTATTGTAGATTATTCGATACACGACCGAGCCACCTTGAGCCAAAACCTAGTCAACCCACCTAGGGACCCTACTATGCAAGCCCAGCCCAAAAACCCGGCCCTGGCCCGCTCAAAACTTGCTGGACAGAAGGCCCGATTGCATGCTTGTGTGAGTGTGTTAGTGTCTTTGAACAAA
This sequence comes from Primulina tabacum, assembly GCF_025594145.1. Taxonomy (NCBI): domain Eukaryota; kingdom Viridiplantae; phylum Streptophyta; class Magnoliopsida; order Lamiales; family Gesneriaceae; genus Primulina; species Primulina tabacum. Next base: position 30,670,394 of record NC_134552.1, read on the forward strand.
AGAGTTCCTAACTAGTCTAGGACTTCTCCCAACCCTTAACCACCGAACCCACCTAACCCTGACAATTCCTGGACCACACCCAGACTCGATCCAGACCAGCCTAAGTCCCTAAACCCGAGCAGCGAACCCGTGAAGCTGACAGCAACCTCACGCAGCCCCCTTGCTGCCAACTCACGTTGCCCACGTTTTTTGCTGCTAGGGCCCCAACCACCAAGCCAACCCTTGAACCATCCCCTCAAGCACCTTCCTAGGACCCTAAGGACCTAACCTAGCCCAGCCCAGACCCCCTGGCCGAGCCCCCCTCTTCCCTGCACAAGCAGCAAAACCTGCGCTGCTTCCCCTGCCACTTACGGGTTGGAGTCCTAGCTTGCTAGGACTCCTTCCCAGCCTCTTGTCTCGAGTCCTAGCGTGGCTAGAACTCTTCCCTTGACCCCTCACGGACCCTAGCCAAGCCCTGGTCCATCCAAGGCCTAGCCAAGTCTTCCATCCCCATAAAACCGAGCACCTAAGTCTCTTGACCGAAGTTTGGTTCCAGTTTTTTTTTTCGTTCCTTATTGTGCAGCGATTTGTGTGTGTCTATGACCCTCTAAAACGTGTAAAAACCCCACTCAATCATATCTTAACATCATGGCAGCGCCTAAAGTAGCATACAACATGAGTTGGAACATAAAAGCATGAGATTGACATATGGGGGGGTTAGTATTTTGAAAATAACAATATGCACAACATGCTTTCATACACACGATAATTAAAACGATACTACGATGTGATGGACGAGAAAAGGAGATGTATGGCGTGCCTTTGCGTAATTTACGCACGAATATACGTTGACGAATCGAAGAACGGCGACGAGAAACCTTGGGTGAATTTTCCCTTGAACCTACAAACTTTCTAATTGAAATTGTGTGTGCCGTGTCTTGAGTTTGAGGGGAGAGTTTGATAGAATTTTAAAAAGTGGGAGGCGTGTATATGTGTAGAGTTTGGGGAGGGTTTAATCATATTATATAGTTTAATTAATAACTAATTAGGCTTAAGCCCAATAAGGGATTTAATTAGGCCCATTAATCTTTAATTAAATACAAAAAATAGTTTTGTGAAAATAAGTTTGTGAATTTATTAGCCGGGTTGTCAAAACGTTCGTATTTTGTAGAAAATCCAACACCGATAAAAATTACGTCCCGGCGTATAAAATCACATCAAAACCCCTTATTTTCAAAAATAAGAAAAAGCAACACCCTTATTCTAAATAATTAAAATCAACTATTTAATAAAAATATTTTCTATTTTTCAACCGTCGGTCTCCGTTCCTCGATCGCAACTCGAATAACCTTTAAAAATACATTTTAATGCAACCATGTATAAAATATAGCTAATTCATGCAATTAAAACATTTAATTAAAATACAAAAGAATTTAATAAATCGTATGCTTGTGGTTCGCGTGGACCTTTAAATTTTCGGGGCGTTACAGATCAGATTATATACTGATTTGAGTATTGATCAGAACAAGTCTTGAATTGATTTATATACTGATATTGTATTTATGCGATTGTCATTGCCAGACTGGGTATGGACATATTGGAATACGAGAATTCGTCTTCATCAGACCGAGAAGAGAAAGGTATAAATTGATGTTAATTGGGAGATCGACTTGAGTTAGATTTAACTCGAGTTTCCTAAACCACATACTTGTATGGTATTGTTTTTATACCTTTGTATTTTAATGATTATGTTCATTCTATTGAATTAGAAGTAGAAAGCAGAGAGCTATTGAGTGAGAGTCACTGACAGAGGGGTTAGATTTTGACAGTATAGTCACTGACCTATTGCACATTGTCAGATTAGGCTTAGTCTTGGTAGATACGCCAAGGCACTGGACGTTTGGTGTATCGATATGCTTAAGATACAGACATTGTTCTTATTGTAGATTATTCTCGATACAGCTAGACCAAAGTCCAGAAATAGGAACGTACCGCCACCGCGACTGGTAGTAGTAGATGGGAGACTTGTTAAGTTCTTATTCACCGGGATCCCTAGATTAGAATGAGAGATGAGTCGAGTCTTAGATATCGAGACTAGAACTTGATTACAGAGTTGTATTGATTTATGTTTCGTAAATTACGATTCAGATATTATTTACAGATTGGTATTGATACATGTTGTTTGATTATGCTACATGTGATAAGATATAATTCATGCTTTTATGTTAATTTAGTTAACTGCATGTATACATTATTTATACTGGGATTTATTCTCACCGGAGTTATCTGGCTGTTGTCGTGTTTGTATGTGTGCATGACAACAGGTGGGACAAGATCGGGGTCAAGAAGATGATGAGTGAAGACGAGTTTAGAGTGGAGATTCCGGACTTATTGTAGACTTGGTTTAATAACTTGAAATTAGTAGTTGAACCTTAGACTAGTTTGAATGATTATTGTATATTATTGTACTTCTATACTGAGATGTATATTAGTAAATTCCATTACGTTCCGCACTTGTGTTTTAAAAGAAAAATTTTTAGGCCCTGTTATCTTAATTGATAATTAAATCTCGAAGATGATTAAGAAGATGATTAGCTTCTGGGTCCCCACAATTCGGGATCATAATTCGCTAATTGGACCTTACGTACCTACTGAGGAAAGGAGTTTCCCATTTTCACTAGAGGTTAGTGAAAGATGTCAAAACAGTGGGAGTAAACATTTATAAAGTAAAAGTCCATACTTTATATCTTATTAAATATTTTAAAATAGTCATTAACATTTATCTGTTTTACTTTTTCGTACAAAATTTGACAATGTCTTCGATTCGCAATCCACTATCCGCAATACTCGAAAAACTCGTGTTAACTGGACCTAATTATCTCACTTGGCTAAGAAACCTAAAGATCGTCTTGAATTCGAAAAAGATTGCATATACACTGACTGAGTCGCCCCCTGTTGAGGCTCTAATTAGCTGCACTCCTGAGGAATTGCAGACCTACAAGGATTGGTGTGACCATGACTTGAAGGCCAGGTGTTATATGCAGGCTTCTATGAATGATGAGCTGCTGAGGCGTTTTAAGGATGCAAATAATGCTGCTGACATTCATATGCACCTCAAGGAGCTCTTTGGTGTGCAGACTCGGCCTCTTAGGCATGCTACCGTCAAGGAGCTGATCACTATGCGCATGCGAGATGGGGCCTCGGTCCATGAGCATGGCCTGAAGATGATTGGGCTCGTGGACAAGCTCGTTGGCATGGATTTTATATTGCCTTCGGAGCTAACCACCGACGTGTTGCTGTTGTCATTGCCTAGCTCATTTGATCCTTTTGTAGTGAACTTCAACATGAACAAGATGGAGCCGACCCTTGAGGAGTTGGTGAATATGCTTGTGACTTTTGAGTCCACTATCAAGAAAGAGAAGCCGGTTCTTTTTGTGGGCTCTTCATCTGGTACGAAGACCGATCCACCTGGGAAGGGAAAGAAGCGTTCTTTCCAACGTCCCAAGAAGAACGTGCCCTTGAAGAGGCAGAATCGGGTCCCGTTGTGGCAGCCACACCAGTGAAGGCTGACAAGACTGTTGACATCTGTCATCACTGCAAGTAGCCTGGACATTGGAGGCGTAACTGCAGGGAATATCTTGCCGAGAAAAGTTCTGGAAATGGTATGTTCTATATTGAAGTAAACATTTCAATTAACTCTACTTCTTGGGTATTAGATACCGGCTGTGGCTCACATCTCTGTAATGATTTGCAGGCGATGGGAAGAAGTAGGAGGCTCAGGGAAGGTGAGACCTTCTTGAGGATGGGCAATGGAGCAAGGGTTGCTACCAAGGCTGTGGGAGATGTTTACTTGCATTTGAACAATGATTTTAAGTTTTTTTTGAGAGATGTTTTGTTTGTATCAGACTTGGTGAAGAACATTATTTCCATTTCTATGTTAGATAAAGATGGATTTTCTTGTTTATTTAACAAAGGTGTTTGCAATATTTACAAGAATGAATGTTTAATTGGTACTGGAGAACTTGAAAACGATCTCTACACCTTAAAATTGAAAGATATTCCACTAAACAATGTCCAAGCTATAACGACAACAAACATGCGCAAACAAGATACCCTAAATTCGGCACAATTGTGGCATGCTCGATTAGGACATATTTCCCTAAGAAGGATGAACAAGCTAGTGGGAGTGGGCATGTTTGATATGTCTGATATTAATGCTCTCACGACTTGTGAATCCTGTCTAAAAGGAAAGATGACCAAGATTCCCTTTAAGGGCCATGTGGAGCGAGCCAAAGGGTTATTGGATTTGATCCATACCGATGTGTGCGGTCCGCTTAGCATCACCACTAAGCATGGACATGCCTACTTCATCACCTTTACCGATGACTTTTCGACGTATGGGTATGTGTATTTGATGAAATACAAGTCTGAAGCCTTTAAAAGGTTCAAAGAATTCAGAAGTGAAGTAGAGAAACAGTTGGGACGAAGCATCAAGACACTTCCATCGGATCGAGGTGGTGAGTACTTGAGTGCCGAGCTCCAAGAGTATCTTAGGGAGAATGGGATTCTCTCGCAGTGGACTCCGCCCGCTACACCACAGTTGAATGGTGTTTCAGAACGTCGTAACCGAACTTTGATGGACATGGTTCGGTCTATGATGGGGTTCACGGAGTTGCCGCCATCCTTTTGGGGATATGCGCTTGACACAACGGCACTGTTGTTGAACAATGTCCATTCAAAGGCAGTTGACAAGACACCATATGAGATATGGATGGGTAAGCCACCCAAATATTCTTATCTTAGAATATGGGGGTGCCCTGCTTATGTGAAGCAGGTAGTGGGAGATAAATTGGATAGTCGATCCATTTTATGTTACTTTGTGGGATATCCAAAGAATTCGGTTGGATACTACTTCTATCATCCCCAAGAAACAAAAGTGTTCGTTTCTAAGAATGCAACCTTTTTGGAAAAGGAATTTCTATTGGATAGAAAAGGGGAGATGATAGAACTCGAAGAGGTTCGAGAGACACCCACAATTATAGAACCCACACCCGAATAGCCAAGAGAGGAGATACAAGCTCCTAGAAGATCCGAGAGAGTCTCGAGACCATCTATGAGGTATGGTCTGCTTCTTGAAGAGGGCCATGATGAGCCTATCCATGGATGTGATCCAAGGACCTTCAAGGAAGCATTATCTGAGGCCGATTCATCCAAGTGGCTTGAAGCAATATAATCTGAGATGAATTCCATGCATTCGAACCAAGTGTGGAATCTCGTGGATCCACCAGAGAGAATTGTTCCCATAGGGTGTAAATGGATTTACAAGAGGAAACTTGGGGCGGATGGGAAGGTATTGACCTTCAAGGCGCGATTGGTGGCAAAAGGATATACTCAAAGACAAGGAGTTGACTTTGAGGAAACCTTTTCTCCAGTTGCAATGTTCAAGTCCATAATGATTTTGCTAGTCATAGCTGCATAGTATGACTATGAGATATGGCAGATGGATGTTAAGACAGCCTTTCTTAATAGGGATATTAAGGAAGAGATTTACATGTCTCAACCCGAAGGGTTTACATCTATCGGAAGTGAGCATATGGTAAGCAAACTTCAAAGATCTATTTATGGTCTAAAGCAAGCGTCTAGGAGTTGGAACCTCATATTCGATAGTACAATCAAAGAGTTTGGTTTTGCTAAGAATCCTGAGGAACCCTGTGTGTATAAGAAGGTCAGTGGGAGTGCTTTGACATTCCTTGTGCTTTATGTTGATGACATTCTACTCATTGGGAATGATGTAGGGATGTTGCAATCAACTAAGATATGGTTAGCGAGTAAGTTCTCGATGCAGGACTTGGGTGAAGCATCTTTTGTATTGGGAATACAGATCTATAGAGATAGATCAAAAAGATTGCTTGGTCTCACCCAGTCCACATACATTGATACCATCGTGAAGAGGTTCTCGATGGATGAGTCCAAGAGAGGACATCTACCAATGTGTCATGGCGTGTCCCTATCCAAGTCTATGTCTCCCAAGACTGATGCAGAGATAGAGGCGATGACACGCATTCCGTATGTATCTGCGATTGGTAGCATCATGTATGGGATGATATCTACACGTCCTGATGTGGCTTTTGTACTAAGTGTAGTGAGTAGATATCAATCCAACCCTGGTATTCCACACTGGAAAGCTGTGAAAGACATCCTCAAGTATTTGAAAAGGACCAATAAGTTGTTCTTGGTTTATGGGAGTGGAGAACTGAAATTGGAAGGCTATACCGACTCTAGCTTCCAAAGCGATATTGATGACTCGAAGTCAACCTCTGGATTCATATTCATGCTCAATGGTGCTGCTGTCTCTTGAAAGAGTTCCAAGCAAGACAGTACTGCGGATTCCGCCACTGAGGCAGAATATATTGCTGCATCAGCTGCAGCAAAGGAGGATGTTTGGATAAGGAATTTCGTCAAAGAGTTGGGCGTCATTCCTAATGGAGTTGCTCTAGTCCCGGTGTTTTGTGACAACACGGGAGCCATTGCTCAAGCAAAGGAGCCGAGGTCTCATCAGAAGTCCAAACACGTATTGAGAAAGTACCACATCCTCAGAGAGATCGTGGAAAGAGGAGATGTCACGATTGACAAAGTCGGCTCCGCAGATAATGTTGCTGATCCGCTAACTAAGCCTTTACCTGGACCATTATTCGAGAAGCATCGCGAATCGATGGGTTTGAAGCATATGGGTAGTTGGCTCGAGTGCAAGTGGGAGATTGTTAGAGTAGGTGCACGTCGAGCCAAGTGTTGGCCGAGTGTTCACAATGAAACTCTATGTATAAACAGTCTTTATTTTAATAATATTTGAATTTATCATTTTGGCACTTCTTTATCTGTATACCCATGCTAGTTGCATAGATAAAGCCCTTGAATATACAAATAGTAGAAAGAATATGAGATGCTCATATGATGAGTATCATGAAACTCATATTTGTAATACTGTATATTCTAAACGGTTCCTAGTCGATTCAGCCGCCACTAAGAAGGATATAGGCCGCTCGAGTTCGAGAATAGTATCTGCGATGTGAGTACCATGTTTCATTGGTAGGGGACATTGTGATGTCCGAGCATGCAGATAGGTGCTGCTGGTAGAGTGCACTGAACAACCCTCAATAAAAGACTTTCCAAGTGGTTCTCACTTATCGAGTGAAAAAGTCCTAGTTTATGGTTGTACACCATTAGTCCTTATGACCCGGGACAACATTGAGACTCTATGTGCTAGAATTACACTTTGACTTGTTTACCGACTCTCATGTGGTCATCAGGTGGCAAGGTTGGGTGTTCTGTCGAAACATAAAGGAGTCGATGCATTGTAGTCGGGGATTCACCGCTTACCTTCGGGTATGGATATCCTATGTGTTCTCATGTGTATATAGGTTGAAATCTCTGATCTGAGTATGGTGGTAATTATGAAAGGGGTTTCATAGATTACACCATCGATGCAACTACGACATGACACATAGTATCGATTCATTGACAACTCTCGATAAACCAATGGTTGTCGAATCGGTCGGGATATATGAGATGAAGGGAGCGTACTGTACGCTAACAAAAATAGAATGGTTCTTGCAGGCACTATCATTTGATACCTAGGGAATCATGTAAGAGATGCTGCTAGGCATTTAACATGATTGGTTGGGTACTATCAGACTTGAGTTCTGACGTTCTTGTTATCAAGGAGTTGATAAGTAAGAATGGAGCAATTGGGGTATGCTCGTATAAGGACATGTTTAGTCCGAGTCACATGGAGATGTGAACCCACGGCTAGTTGTATCAATGAACCATTGAGGGCCACACAAGTACTAGCTTTCTAGATCCCGTTAAGAAGTAAAATAGTTCAATATGTTGAACGGCTTATAAAGGAGTTTATAAACATAAGGAAAAATAGAAGTATGACTTCAATGAGAGAAATGTAATTTTTAATTTATGAATGTGTTCCTAAATTAAAAGTTGACCAAATAAATATTGTATTTGAAAATTTTGATTTTCATAAACATTATTATGGACTAAATTAAATTAATTCAAGTGTTGAATTAATTTAACACTAGTGGGCCTAGTAGAGTCCAAATAATTAAATAAATTCAAGTGTTGAATTAATTAAATCATATTGGGTCTTGTAAAGCCCAATAGTAAAATAATTATTCAACTAGTGACTTGAGTAAATTCAAGTAATATTTAATTAGTCTCAAATATGTTTGAGATAATTAAATTAAGTCCATGGGTTTTTAATTGTTAAAAACCATATAATATTGCATGCATGGGATGTGAAAGGTTGGGAGACAACTTTTTCTATTATCAAGGCTTGGGATGCTAAAAGTGTTTTAGCTTTTCCCACAATTAAAATACACCAGTACACCAAGTTAGAATTTGTGGTCCGGGCACCGCCGCCGCCGCCGCCGCCCCCAAAAAATACAATACAAAAAAGACTAAGTACCATACCAAAATTTTAGGTACCATCTAAAAATATTATTGTTAAAATCAAATGTTCGGTCTGGTTCCAAGGGAGGGTATATAGACAAGTCTTCCTCTCTCATTTTTTCAAGTAGCTTGGCCGAAAATTTGAACCTCTATTCACTCCATATTTTTCTCTCATTCTTGTTCTTCAATTGTTGGAGAATAACACTCACTTCTCAAAGAAAAATCCTCAAATTTTTCTAGTGCAAAATATGAGGGGATCTACCTAGTTGGTGGTGGGCTTGATTTTGAAGGAAGGACTCAAGGACAAGGAGAGCTTGTAGATTTGTCTTGCCTTTTGAAGAGCCAAGTTGTTTACAACTTGGTTGGAGCCATTACATCAATCTTTGAGATTGATAGGTAAATTTCTAAACACACTATAAATGTCATGGTTTGTTTTGTATATGCTACAACACTAGAACATGGTGGCCGAAATTTTCTTCTTGTAAAATCGAAAATTTTCTTGCTTCCGTTGCGATCTCGGGCACCTAAAATCGATCCATTTCAATATGTTCCCATTTTAATTGCAGTATAGGTAAGGATTGCAACAATCCCGCCGGTCTTTGATGCTCAATCTTAACCTGCTGACAGGTTAGACATTCAAAAATAAATAATATGATCTCTTTCTTCATACTTGGCCACTAGTAAAGGCATCGAAGATCTTGGTACATTTTGGTACTGCCAGGGTGTACCGAATATGAAACGTCCTGTCATTTTTATTGTTTTAAAAGTACTTTTTTTTTTTTAAACACTCGATTTTCGACCATGACATATGACTCATGAAAATAGTAAAATATTTTCCCCTTTAAAATAAAATCTCAACCAATTAGCATTTTAAAAATCAAGTGCAATAGTCATAAAATAAAATCGTCAACTGTTTTACCCAACCTAAATAAAGCAATAAGTTTGAAAAGTATAGCTCATACTAAACCTCTCAAAAATCTCTCAAAAGCATAAATAAATAGTCTTAAAAATCTTTATCTAAAATCAGTAATCATAAAACATAATGCGGAAATAGTAGAAGCGCTGGTCCTCGGGTTGTGTGCGTCTTCAGTCCAGTCAAATCATCCGTCAAGACCACCCATAACCTCACCTGCATCCATCACACCTAGTGAGTCTAAAGACTCAACACACCATCATCTTTATAGCAAGTAATACGTAATACAGTCAAGATATAACAGTGAAAAATATTTGTACTTAAAATATCGTTTTCATGAAGATGCATAAACTTCAAACATGAACATTTTCGTAAATCTTTTATGATGCATGAACTTTAAATAGAAACATTTTCAAAATGATGCATCAACATTAAGCATAAACATTTTCATGACATGTATAACATAAACCTTAACCTTTTCCTTTTTCCTCAACATGACATGACATAAAACCTTTTTAACATGATCATAAACATTTTCTTTTCTCTTTTGTTGAATTCAGATCGTTAATTATGACTTTCCTGACATGACATGACATGAAAATCGATGGATCCATCTACGTGAAACCGCAGTACTGGGCGGCGGGGGACACCAGCAACACTCTCACCGGTCAACTCGGCCCTGGCCTATCATGATTGAATAGAAATACGATCGTCGAGATTCCCTCGGGGCCTTTTCCAATAAATGGGTTCCCTCTGGGGCCTTTTCCCCTCACGATATTCCCATTCTTCCGTTACAACAAAACCGTTACCACATATTCGCAATGATGGAAACACGATCGTCGGGCTCCCACTGGGACCATAACCCTAACGATGTCGCCAACATTAACGAATTAGTCACAATCACTTCACTTCCTTTAACATTTACATTCTCATCACTTTATAAAAATCATGAATAGCATTACATTTTGTTTTTGAAACCAAGCATGCAACATGTCTTTTAAATGTCTTCTTTAAATCATAAAATCCCTTAAACATTAAAAATCATAATTTAATCATGAACATTTCATAAACATTTAAAAATAATCATAATTCCATAAAAACAGCATTTAGGGCACTGCCATGACCTTTACTAATTTCCCGGTGTAAAAAGACCGTTTTACCCCTGGACTCGACATTTTACGTTTTCGACTTTTTTTCTTGATTTCATGACTCTAAAATGTCCCAAATAAATATTTAAGCTTATATGAATTTTTCCATAATTTTATTTAGCTTAAATATTAGACTTTTTCATTTATCATTAATTAATTGTTTTGATGGTGTTTTAATCCCGAAAAATCTCAAACTTTAATATAAAATTCCTAAATTCTAAATTTACTCTTTTTATATTATTTGAGCCCTTATGGACCACAACTCGACCCCCGTGACTCGTTTTCCAATTTTTCTTATTTTAAAAGACCCTAAATGACATATAAATTTCACCCCCGAGCCAACTTCTGATTTTCACGAGTTACCCCCGAACCATGTTGGTCCAAAACTTGCCCAACACCATATATTAGCCTACTAGTCCTTAAGTTTACCATGAAACCAAACCAAAACCCAAAAACAAGCTCCTCCTAAGAGACCCTATGCTGGCCGAGAGTTTTCACTTGCATGGACTCTATGTTTTTGATTCTAAACCCTAAGCCGATGCCCCAGCCCCTGAACCAACAGGTTGTGCACCACCTTAGGACCCTAGTGAACCACCCTTGCCCAGCCCGTGCCCCGCAACGAGCCCCTTAACCCCCTGCAGCCGTGCGAAAACAGCACAGCTGTGGGTTGTTTTTCTCGGGTAGAGTCCTAGCTCAGTTAGGACTCTTTCCCAGCCCTTAGCGTGAGTCCTAGCTTGGCTAGGACTCTCCCCCTGACCCATGCACGACTCTAGCCGAGCCCTGGCCCAAGCCAAGACCAAGCCTCCCCCTAGAACAAGCAACCCGATCGCCACAACAGCAAGTTTCTGGTTTTGGTTTGCTTGTTTGTTCTCCTTTGCTTTCTGCCAAAACTTGGGTGTGTGTGTGGGACTTTAATTTACTTAAAAGCTTTGGTTAAACATAATATGGCATCATGGCAGCCCCTTAGCATGCAAAGAACAAGTAATTTGAATCAAAAGCCATCTTTCCTCATGCATACATGCAATATACCGAAAATTATGAAAACAATTTCATGTTCTTCATGCATACAATAATTCAAACAATAATATGATATGACGGATGAGAAAAGAAGATGTATGGCGTGCTTTTGCGTTATATACGCTCGAATATCCGTTGACGACGAAGAACGGGAGACCACTTTGGCTTGATTCTACTTGTAACCTTCGAAAACCCTCCTCCAAGTGTGCTGTGTGTGTGCCGTGAGATAGGTGGAGTGTTTTCAGAATTCTTCTCTCAAAGTGTGGCCGATAATTTGTGTCAAGTGTGTAGGGTTTTTACTTATTTAATACTGTAAATATTAGTTAATCACCTACAAGGCTTTTTAGGCCTAATAAGCCATCTAATTAAGCCCATTAGTCTAGGTAGGACATAATTAAAATATTACCAAAGTTTTTCTTTAATTAAGCTGTGAATTTATAAGCCGGTTTGCCAAAAAGTTCGTATTTTAGTTGAAAAACCAACACCGATAAAATTTACGTCCCGGCGTATAAAATCACCTCAAAACCCTTTATTTTCAAAAATACTAAAAAGCATCGACCATATTTCAAATAATTGAAATTAATTATTTAATAAAAATATTTTACATTTTCAGCCCTCGGTCCCCGTTCCTCGGTCGTCACTTGAATATTCCTAAAAATATAATTTTATGCACGATGACAATAAAATCTCATTTAGCATATAAACAAGTATGTCACATAATTATTTAGCAAATAAAAATCAACTATTGTTTATTTTTCATAAATTCCTAGATTCGCATGTCGTTGGATTACGTCGTCATAATTTTGGACCTTACAATTCCTCCCCCCTTAAATAAAATTTCATCCTCGAAATTAGAATAAAACTTACCGAATAAATCTGGATAGCGACTCTACAAGTCTCTCTCGGTTTCCCAAGTAGCTTCCTCTTCCGAGTGATTCAGCCACTTGACCTTGACCATTGGAATGACTTTGTTACGCAATATTCTTTCTTGCCTTGCTAAGATCTGGACAGGTCTTTCCTCATAGGTCATGTTTGGAGTTAGTTGGAGTGGTTCATAATTAAGCACATGCGACGGATTCGACATGTACTTCCACAGCATTGAAATATGGAACACATTGTAAACTCCTGAAAGCGCTGGTGGCAACGCCACTCTATAGGCTAGTGTCCCAATTCTCTCCAAAATCTCGAATGGACCAATAAATCTTGGACTTAGCTTGCCCTTCTTGCCAAAGCGCATAACACCCTTCATGGGTGCTATCTTTACGCATACATGGTCGCCCACTGCAAACTCTAAGTCCCTACGTCTTTTGTGCGCATACCTCTTTTTCGGCTTTGTGCAGTCTTCATTCTATCACGAATTTTGACTACAAGCTCAGATGTCTCTTCAATCACATCTGGACCAATATCTCTTCTTTCCCCAACCTCGTCCCAATGAATAGGAGATCAACATTTCCTTCCATAAAGTGCCTCAAAAGGTGCCATCCCGATTGATGATTGATAGCTGTTATTGTAAGTGAACTCCATTAGAAGTAATTTTGGTTCCCAACTGCCTTGGAAATCAATAACACATGCTCGCAGTAGATCTTCCAAAATCTGTATAACCCTTTCTGACTGTCCATCGGTTTGAGGATGGAATGCTGTACTGAATAACAACTTGGTCCCCATTGCTGCATGCAGACTTTTCCAAAAAGAAGACGTGAATCTCGGATCTCTGTCAGAAACAATAGACACTGGAATCCCATGCAGACGAACTATCTCTCGGATGTATAACTCTGCATACTGTGTCATGGTGAATGTCGTCTTAATAGGTAGAAAATGCGCTAATTTCGTAAGACGATCAACTATCACCCAAATGGCATTCAATCCCTTAACAGTGTTAGGCAATCCCACCACAAAGTCCATGGTGATATTTTCCTATTTCCACACGGGAATAGGGAGTGGCTTCAATTTTCCCGCTGGTCTTTGATGCTTTGCTTTGACTTGCTGACAAGTCAAACACTCAGATACATATCTCAGAATGTCCCTCTTCATGCCTGGCCACCAATATAACAACTGCAAATCTCTATACATCTTTGTACTGCCCGGAAGAATGGAATATGGTGTGTCGTGGGCTTCCTTCGTAATAAGATCTCTCAAAGAATCGTCACTAGGAACCCATAGACGGTCTATATAACGGACTAAACCATCCACCACTGAATATAAATTCCGCCCCTTGGCTTCATCTCTTGCTCTCCACTTTTGCAACTGCTCATCTGTAGACTGCCCATCCCGAATTCTGTCTCTCAAAGTCGACTGCACTGATAATGTGGCAAGATTAGGGGCCTCGCCCCTAGCAAACACTGTAAGCTCAAACCGCTGTATCTCGGACTGTAACGGTCTTTGGAGTGATAAATGCGGGATAACTGCTGCTTTTCTACCCAATGCGTCTGCCACAACATTAGCTTTCCCTGGATGGTAGCTAATGTCACAATCATAGTCCTTTACCAATTCAAGCCATCTGCGCTGTCTCATATTCAACTCTTTTTGGGTGAAGAAGTATTTCAAGCTTTTATGATCAGTCAATATTTTGCACTTCTCTCCATAAAGGTAGTGTCTCCAAATTTTTAGTGCAAAGACTACTGCTGCAAGCTCAAGATCATGAGTAGGGTAGTTTTTTTCATGAATTTTCAACTGTCTTGACGCATAGGCGATAACTCGGTCGTTTTGCATCAGAACTGCGCCCAAACCAAGTTTAGAAGCGTCGGTATATAGAACATACTCCCCTTGCCCCGATGGCATAGATAACACTGGTGCGGATATCAAGGCTTGCTTCAACTTGTCAAAACTGTCTTGACACTCGGATCCCCAAATAAATTTAGCATTTTTCTTCGTCAAAGATGTCAAAGGCACTGCAATAGATGAGAACCCCTTGATGAATTTGCGATAATAGCCAGCTAGTCCCAAGAAACTGCGAATCTCGGTGACACTTTTCGGTACTGGCCACTCTTTTACTGCCTCAACTTTACTCGGATCAACTTCCACGCCATCACTAGAAATGATGTGGCCTAAGAACGCCACTCTGTCAAGCCAAAACTCGCACTTGCTGAACTTTGCATATAGCTCTCTGTCTTGTAGTACTTGCAGTGCGGTCCTCAAATGACGACTATGCTCCTCTTTGCTCTTGGAATAGATCAAAATGTCATCAATGAAGACAATAATAAACTGATCCAGATACGGCTGAAATACGCGATTCATGAGATCCATGAAGATCGCTGGTGCATTGGTCAACCCAAATGGCATGACCATGAATTCATAGTGCCCATATCTCGTGCAAAATGCTGTCTTGTGCACGTCAGACTCCTTGACTTTCAACTGATGGTATCGAGATCGTAGATCAATTTTAGAAAATAATGATGCTCCTTGCAACTGATCGAACAGATCCTCAATTCTTGGCAGTGGATACTTATTTTTTATGGTAATTCGATTAAGCTCTCGATAATCAATGCAAAGACGCATGCTGCCATCTTTCTTTTTCACAAACAAAACCGGAGCGCCCCATGGAGAGTAACTAGGGCGAATGAAACCCTTGTCTAGCAATTCTTGAATTTGATCTTTCAATTCTTTCATTTCTGCAGGCGCTAGAAGATATGGTGCTTTCGATATAGGAACAGTGCCCGGCATAAGATCAATAGAGAATTCCACTTCACGATCGGGCGGAATGCCAGAAACGTCTTCGGGAAAGACGCTAGGAAAATCTCTCACAACATCAACATCTTCTAACTTCTGACTCGTAGATGCATGCGTGGTAGTGACACATGCCAGGTAAGCTTGGCATCCACGCTTAATGAGCTTTCTCGGACATAGACAAGAGATGATGTGCGGCATTTGGTTGTTTCTCGCCGTCTCAAAGACAAAAGATTTACCACTAGGCGGTCTAATAGATACTGATCGCTGACGAAAATCAATCGAAGCTCCATTTGCTGATAACCAATCCATCCCAAGTATAATATCAAATTCGGGCATAGGGAGCACAATAAGATCTGCCCGAACTACATCCCTGAATAAATGAAGCTCCAGATTCTTGACAATCTTAGACGTGAGCAATTGATCACCGGAAGGAATAGTAACTTTGAAACCCAAACCCATGTCTTGAGGAGTAATATTCAGTCTTTTGATGAAGGTTTCTGATATGAAAGAATGTGTAGCTCCTGAATCTAGCAAGGCATAGGTAGCTACACCTAGAATGATGATCCTCCCTGCGGTGAACATGTCTTTTAAATCTTTTCGAGTTGAAGCTTAAGGATTTACTATCATTAATTCCCAAAGTTATATGAATATTTCGTGTCGAACTTAAACATTTCTTGGGAAAAATTGCACTTTAGTCCCTCAACTTTTGAAATTTGCATTATTGACCCCAAAATTTCGAATTATTGCAATTAAGTCCTTATATTATTCGAAATTCTGATTTAGCCCTTAATGTTTCGAGAATTGCATTTTGATTCTTAAGATTTCAGAAATTTCACTTAGGTCCCTTATTTTTGAATTATTGCATTATAGTCCCTTTAATTTTTTCGAAATTGCACAATACACCTCAAAGTTTCGAAAATTGCACAATAACCCCCAAAATTTCGAAATCTCCCTAAATTATGATTTTCTTTAATTTTGGCCCTAAAACTTTTTATTTGGAATCATTCCATCCTTCACATAAAACAAGGCACAAAATTCAAATCATTTTCTATGGTTTCTAAAATCATCACTTAAATCCAACTAGGTAGAACATGCAACCTAACTTATTCTAGGTTGAAACTTGATCCCAAATCAATTCTAATAACCAATTTAACACTTCATGCATTAATAAGCAATATAAAAATGTTAAATGACTAGGTTACCCGTGATGAGTGTAGTGTCTGTCTCTTCCTCAGCTTCCTCGGCATTAATAACATAAGCTCGGGCCGTGGTAGCTGCTTTCTTCTTTGGACACTCGATAGCTTTGTGTCCATCCTCCTTGCAGTAAAAACATTTAAATGATCCCCATTCACATTTGCCAAGATGTGTACGGTTGCACTGTTTGCATGGTTGTCTCTCAGCAGGCTTTGGTGCTCCAGGATTTTGTGGCTTTGGTGGCGCTGGCTTCTTGACTTGACCTTGGGGCTTTTGAGGCCCTTGAGGTCTAGGAGGACCCGTATTTGGCTTCTTATTCGGCTGATTGTTATTCTTATAGTGCTGACTCTTGCGCTGAATCTCAAACTCAATGTCCTTCAAGGACTGCTCAGCCTGATACGCATAAGTAACTGCCATAGCATAGTTCTCCGGACGCATCATCATAACTTTATCCCGAATGGTCGGTCGTAGGCCATCCATGAAATGCCTAAGCTTTTCTTCCGCATCTCCAGCAATAAGGGGTACAAAGTGACAACCCCTATCAAACTTCTTCACAAAATCAGCAACAGATATGTCTCCCTGACAGAGAGTCATAAATTCCCTCTTTATCCGGCTTCTGACTTCAGCAGTAAAGTATTTCTCATAGAATTTCGTCTTGAACTGTGCCCAAGTGAGTGTAGCAAGGTCAACACCATGCTCGGCTCTTTCCCACCATAAAGAAGCGTCTTCCCTAAGCAGATTAGTGGTGCACCTCACACGGTCGGCATCTCCCATGTCTAGATAGCGAAAATGTACCTCAAGTGAACGGATCCAACTCTCAGCAGCAAATGGATCGGTAGTGCCAGAAAATTCCTTCGGCCCTAGCCTCCGGAACTGCTCATAGATATCCTGTTGTGGCCTAGGTGGCTGCTGTAGCTGCTGCTGCTGCATCTGCTGTAACTGCTGCTGTTGTAACTGCTGCTGCTGGAATTGTTGCTCGAAGAGACGAGCCATACCCTCTAATGCACGAGTAGTAGGATCCCCTGGAGGAGGAGGTGGTGGTGGTGGTGCATTTCTTTGACTATTCCCTCGACGATTAACATTGTTCTCTTCCTGATTCTCGATAACGGGTACACGTCTAGGAGGCATTTTATCTGAATGTTTTTCAAATTCTAACGTAACCAACATGCAATTAAATCTAAGTTTCCTAATCATGCGACATGTCCTAATTCATTTTATCAATTTAATCATGCAAAGCATAAATACCCAAAAAGCTAATATACATGCATCATAAACATAATATTCATATCATCATGCAGGTAACATCACACTAAATCATATAAAGCATGTAAACTTACAAATTGAGGCTTGACGACTGATCTTCCCGGCGGTGATGGTGGCACAACCCTTTACAGGACCTTTGCTCTGATACCAACTGAAACGTCCTGTCCTTTTTATTGCTTTAAAAGTACTAGATTTTTTTTTATAAACACTCGATTTTTGACCATGACATATGACTCATGAAAAATATTTTCCCCTTTAAAATAAAATCTCAACCAACTAGCATTTTAAAAATCAAGTGCAATAGTCATAAAATGAAATCGTCAACTGTTTTACCCAACCTAAATAAAGCAATATGTTTGAAAAGTATAGCCCATACTAAACCTCTCAAAAATCTCTCAAAAGCATAAATAAATAGTCTTAAAAATCTTTATCTAAAATCAGTAATCATAAAACATAATGCGGAAATAGTAGAAGCCCTGGTCCTCGAGTTGTGTGCGCCATTAGTCCAGTCAAATCATCCGTCAAGACCACCCTCAACCTCACCTGCATCCATCATACCTAGTGAGTCTAAAGACTCAACACACCATCATCTTTATAGCAAGTAATACGTAATACAGTCAACATATAACAGTGAAAGATATTTGTACTTAAAATATCGTTTTCATGAAGATGCATAAACTTCAAACATGAACATTTTCGTAAATCTTTTATGATGCATGAACTTTAAATAGAAACATTTTCAAAATGATGCATCAACCTTAAGCATAAATATTTTCATGACATGTGTAACATAAATCTTAACCTTTTTCCTTTTTCTTCAACATGACATGGCATAAATTCTTTTTAACATGATCATAAACATTTTCTTTTCCCTTTTGTTGAATTCAGATCGTTAATTGTGACTTTCCTGACATGACATGACATGAAAATCGATTGATCCATCTACGTGAAACCGCAATACTGGGCGGCGGGGGACACCAGCAACACTCTCACCGGTCAACTGGGCCCTGGCCTATCATGATTGAATAGAAATATGATCATCGAGGTTCTCTCGGGGGCCTTTTCCCATAAATGGGTTCCCTCTGGGGCTTTTCCCCTCACGATATTCCCATTCTTCCGTTACCACAAAACCGTTACCACATATTCGCAATGATGGAAACACGATCGTCGGGCTCCCACTGGGACCATAACCCTCACGATGTCGCCAACATTAACGAATTAGTCACAATCACTTCACTTCCTTCAACATTTACATTCTCATCACTTTATAAAAATCATGAATAGCATTACATTTTGTTTTTGAAACCAAGCATGCAACATGTCTTTTAAATGTCTTCCTTAAATCATAAAATCCCTTAAACATTAAAAATCATAATTGAATCATGAACATTTAAAAATAATCATAATTCCATAAAAACAGCATTTAGGGCACTGCCATGACCTTTACTAATTTCCCGGTGTAAAAACACTGTTTTACCCCTGGACTCGACATTTTACGTTTTCGACTTTTTTTCTTGATTTCATGACTCTAAAATGTCCCAAATAATTATTTAATCTTACATGAATTTTTCCATAATTTTATTTAGCTTAAATATTAGACTTTTTCATTTATCTTTAATTAATTTTTTTGACGGTGTTTTAATCCCGAAAAATCCCAAACTTTAATATAAAATTCCTAAATTCTAAATTTAGTCTTTTTATATTATTTGAGCCCTTTTGGACCTCGACTCGACCCCCGTGAGCCGTTTTCCAATTTTTCTTATTTTAAAAGACCCTAAATGACATATAAATTTCACCCCCGAGCCAACCTCTTATTTTCACGAGTTACCCCCGAACCATGTTGGTCCAAAACTTGCCCAACACCATAAATTAGCCTACTGGATCTTAATTTTAACATGAAACCAAACCAAAACCCAAAAACAAGCTCCTCCTAAGAGACCCTATGCTGGCCGAGAGTTTTCACTTGCATGGACTCTATGTTTTTGATGTCTAAACCCTAAGCCGACGCCCCAGCCCCTGAACCAACATGTTTTGCACCACCTTAGGACCCTAGTGAACCACCCTTGCCCAGCCCGTGCCCTGCAATGAGCCCTTTAACCCCCTGCAGCCGCGCGAAGACAGCACTGCTGTGGGTTGTTTTTCTCGGGTAGAGTCCTAGCTCAGCTAGGACTCTTTGTAACGCCCCAGATTCGACGACTGTCCTCACTGTACCACGACGAGTCTTTCCAGCGTGCTTATGTCCTCACTCACACGCACCCTGGGAAACTTCCCAGGAGGGTCACCCATCCCAAAATTGCCCCAAGTCAAGCACGCTTAACTTTGGAGTTCTTATGTGATGAGCTACCGAAAAGAAGATGCACCTTCATGATATGAGTAGTACAAATCAAATCTTTTAAGCCCTCTTCAACTGTACAGTCCATTACATTGAACAGTCTCGGAATCCCTCTCATTCCCGTGTGGGTTCGGTTCATTCATGTTCCCTTCACCTAGAAGCCTGCCAGGAGCCGCTCATTGTCCGTGCAACTGATGGCACCGGCGATCACCCCCCGCCCTCTTCGGCCCCGGGCCTCACATGCCCACCAGCTTCCGCTTGGTTCGTCCCCGAACCACACCGTACTAAGAGAGGTCGGCTCTGATACCACTTGTAACGCCCCAGATTCGACGACTGTCCTCACTGTACCACGACGAGTCTTTCCAGCGTGCTTATGTCCTCACTCACACGCACCCTGGGAAACTTCCCAGGAGGGTCACCCATCCCAAAATTGCCCCAAGTCAAGCACGCTTAACTTTGGAGTTCTTATGTGATGAGCTACCGAAAAGAAGATGCACCTTCATGATATGAGTAGTACAAATCAAATCTTTTAAGCCCTCTTCAACTGTACAGTCCATTACATTGAACAGTCTCGGAATCCCTCTCATTCCCGTGTGGGTTCGGTTCATTCATGTTCCCTTCACCTAGAAGCCTGCCAGGAGCCGCTCATTGTCCGTGCAACTGATGGCACCGGCGATCACCCCCCGCCCTCTTCGGCCCCGGGCCTCACACTCTTTCTCAGCCCTTAGCGTGAGTCCTAGCTTGGACTCTCCCCCTGACCCGTGCACGACTCTAGCCGAGCCCTGGCCCAAGCCAAGACCAAGCCTCCCCCTAGAACAAGCAACCCGATCGCCCCAACAGCAAGTTTCTGGTTTTGGTTTGCTTGTTTGTTCTCCTTTGCTTTCTGCCGAAACTTGGGTGTGTGTGTGGGACTTTAATTTACTTAAAAGCTTTGGTTAAACATAATATGGCATCATGGCAGCCCCTTAGCATGCAAAGAACATGTAATTTGAATCAAAAGCCATCTTTCCTCATGCATACATGCAATATACCGAAAATTATGAAAATAATTTCATGTTCTTCATGCATACAATAATTCAAACAATAATATGATATGACGGATGAGAAAAGGAGATGTATAGCGTGCCTTTGCGTTATATACGCTCGAATATCCATTGGCGACGAAGAACGGGAGACCACTTTGGCTTGATTCTACTTGTAACCTTCGAAAACCCTCCTCCAAGTGTGATGTGTGTGTGCCGTGAGATTGGTGGAGTGTTTTCAGAATTCTTCTCTCAAAGTGTGGCCGATAATTTGTGTCAAGTGTGTAGGGTTTTTACTTATTTAATACTTTAAATATTAGTTAATCACCTACAAGGCTTTTTAGGCCTAATAAGCCATCTAATTAGGCCCATTAGTCTAGGTAGGACATAATTAAAATATTACCAAAGTTTTTCTTTAATTAAGCTGTGAATTTATAAGCCGGGTTGCCAAAATGTTCGTATTTTAGTTAAAAAACCAAAACCGATAAAATTTACGTCCCGACGTATAAAATCACCTCAAAATCCTTTATTTTCAAAAATACTAAAAAGCATCGACCATATTTCAAATATTTGAAATTAATTATTTAATAAAAATATTTTACATTTTTAGCCCTCGATCCCCGTTCCTCGGTCGTTACTTGAATATTCCTAAAAATATAATTTTATTCATGATGACAATAAAATCTCATTTAGCATATAAACAAGTATGTCACATAATTAATTAGCAAATAAAAATCAACTATTGTTTATTTTTCATAAATTCCTAGATTCGCATGCCGTTGGATTATGTCGTCTTAATTTTGGACCTTACAGAATAAGGCGATGTATGAGCTTCAATGAGTACATCTCTCCTAATGTCATCACCCATAGGAACACAAATCCTACCTCGAAAGGTCAACAAACCATCTCAATTCAATCAAAACTCAGAAACTCCTGTAAGACCACTCTTTCTCTTTAATTCCATCAACTAATCATCGGACTGTTTTTCCTTCAAAATTCTATCAAACAAGGTTGAGCGAAGAACCATTGCAGATAATTTAGCTACTGTACCTGGAGATACTAGAGTTATCTCGTTGCTTGATTTCGTTCCTTTGCAAATCAAGCAACAATGGTTTTGAAATCATAGAACCCAATAAAGAACTCGACTTGCGGCTCAAAGCATTTGCAACCACATTAGCTTTACCAGGATGATAGCTAATGGTGCATTCATAGTCCTTCACAAGTTCCAACCATCTCCGCTGCCGCATATTCAATTCTTTCTGGGAAAACAAATAGCTCAAACTTTTGTGATCCGTTAAAATTTCACACTTCTCACCATATAGATAATGCCGTCAAATCTTTAACGCAAAGACCACAATTGCCAATTCCAAATCATGTGTGGGATAATTTTCTCATAGTCTTTCAACTGACGAGAAGCATAAGCTATCACTTTCCCACGCTGCTTTAGTACGGCACCTAACCCCTGCTTTGAAGCATCTGTCTACAAAACAAAATCTTCAGTACCACAAGGAAGTACTAAAACAGGGGCAGAAGTTAATTTATCTTTCAATGCTTGGAATGCTTGTTGACACTCTATAGTCCATTCGAACTTAGTAGACTTCCGTGTCAAGCTCGTTAGTGGAAAAGCTATCTTCGAAAAGTCCTCTATGAACCGTCTGTAATACCCTGCCAAACGAAGAAAACTTTTAAACTCTAAAACTTTCTTTGGAATGGACCATTGTTTAATGGATTCAGTCTTGGATGAATCCACTGATATTCCATCCTTTGAAACAGTATGACCCAAAAATGCCACCTGCTCTAACAAAAATTCGCATTTCTTTAACTTAGCATACAATTGATTTTCTCTCAATAGCTGCAATACAGTCCTCAAATGCTCCTGATGAAGTTCTCGTGTCTTTGAGTAGATCAAAATGTCATCAATAAACACAATGACAAAAGTATCCAAATACAGCTTAAAGACACGATTCATTAAATCCATGAAAACTGAAGGAGCATTGGTTAGTCCAAACGACATCACCAAAAATTCATAATGGCCATACCTCATTCTAAAAGCAGTCTTTGGTATGTCCTCATTTTTCACCTTCAATTGATGATATCTGGACCGAAGATCGATTTTCGAAAACACTGCTGCTCCTTGCAATTGATCAAACAGGTCATCAATCCGCGGCAAAGGATATTTGTTCTTAACAGTTACCTTGTTGAGTTCTCGATAATCAATACAAAATCTCAAAGATTCATCTTTCTTTTTCACAAACAAAACTGGAGCTCCCCATGGCGAGGAACTAGGACGTATAAAAACTTTATCTAATAGCTCCTGCAATTGATTCTTCAATTCTTTCATCTCGGCCGGAGCCATTCTATACGGAGCCTTAGAGATTGGGGCTGTACCTGGAATAAAGTCAATAAAAAACTCTACCTCTCGATCAGGTGGTAATCCAGGTACCTCCTCAACAAACACATAAGGATAATATCTCACTACATCAATATTTTGTAATTTCATATTACTTTCCTTTCGAACATCTAACTCTGAAGCAAGAAAACCAATACAACCTTTGTACAACAATTTAGTATCTTGTAGACAAGAAATAATAGGAAAACTCATCGAAGATCCTAGACCAACAAATACATCACTCTCATGGTCATCAGCTAAAAACTTCAATGTCTTGCCCACACAGTCAATCACCGCACGATAAGCAGATAACCAATCCATACCCAATATGACATCAAAAGCAATCATCGGAATAACTATGAAATCAGCAAACAATAACCTTGTACCCATTTGTACAGGACAAGCCTTAAGGATACAAATGGGACAAAGAACATCTCCAAAAGGCAACACAATATTGAAATGCAAAGGAGTGATAGTAGGCTCAATAGATAAAGAATGCATAAACACTTCAGACATAAAAGAATGAGTCGCACCAGTATCAATCAATGTAAGTGCTTTCTTGCCGGATATTAAAATATTACCTGATATTATCAAAGAATCAGGATTAGCTCCTTCTTTTGTCATTGAAAAAATTCTACCTTGCACTCTTCCTTGATTCGAAGAAAGAGGACACTTCTGTGCTGTGTGCCCCATTTCCTTGAATCTGTAACATCGACCACTTCCAATCAAACATTCTCCCTTGTGTGGCTTGCCACACTGAGGACATAATGGTCTATCAGTATCTGAGGAAGGCAAAAGAGGTTTATTACGCTGTTCCATCTTGCCTTCCCTTTCTGGCCACCTCGAACATTAGCACTTGGAAAGCTTGCCTTCTTAACTGCCGCTCCTTCTCGATCTCTTGATCATCATGCTCAGCAAGCAATGCTCTCTCAACAATGTCCTGGTATGTGACCACCTTGGACATGTGATCATCCCTTCTAATTTCCAGCTTCAAACCACGAAGGAAGTGTTCTCCCTTATCTTTATCATTTTCGAGGATAAAAGGAACAAAGACACATCCTTCCTCAAATTTCAGAGTATACTCAGTGACACACAAGGAATCTTGCCTCAATTCAAGAAATTCTTTTACCTTCTTGGCTTTAACTTCCTTTGAAAAATATTTGGCATAGAATAATTCCTTGAACTCGTTCCACTTTAGTTCTCGAACATTAACAGTGACTTTGGTAGCTTCCCACCAAATATGAGCAGCTTTAACCAACATAAAAACAACACAACTCACCTTATCTGTATCAGTGAACTTCAAATAATCAAAGATAGCCTCTTGACCCATTCAAGAACCACTAGTGGATCAGGGCCACCGATAAATTCAGGATGGTTCATACGCCTAAACCGATCATAAGAACCATCTTCAGTATTTTCCGAGCTACCTTGACCTCTTCCATGGCCACGACCCTAGGGTGAAGTTTGCATGCTCAATAACTGTTGAATCTGTTAGCCATGGACCTTTGCTTGTTCTTTTAATAACTTACTAAATTCGTCTACAACTTTGGAAGTCTTGTCAGTGGTATGGATCATATCATCCCCTTCAATAGTCTTCCTTTTGGGAGGCATATCCTACACAGGCTCACTTTAACAAAGCTATGAATATATGATATATCAATGGCAATGAAATAGAATCATTTATCAATGTTAAAATCAATAGATGCAGGATCGAAAACATACCGAATTGTCCTAGGTAGAAGAAGCCATATATGGTCCGAAGAAACTTTGCTCTGATACCAATTAAAACACCCCACTCCCATGACAATTAAATTTAAAGAAATAACATTCGCAGATGAATTACCCTTTAAAGGGGAAAACAATATACTAGTAGAAATATAAACATTTCCAACTTTTATCCATAACCATTGACAAAACTATCAACTACATAATTCCAAAAGCCATTACAAATTTTTCTCATGATTCACGTTACAAAATACATGATATTTAAATTTCCAATATTCACCACAACAAAATAAGTGTGACTTGATAAAAGTTTTCCCCTTATCCTGCGATATGACTTCTTCACCCTTGGACAATCCATTTCATTCTTTCTTGTCACCTGCATCACATGACATTAACTGGAATGAGATAAAACTCAGTAAGTAGAAAGCTATAAATAACAAATAAATATATATATACTTGGCTTGGAATAGGGCTATAGCAATGACAATGAAAACTAAATAATACCATCTTTAATAAACAATAGATATCAAAGCAATATAGATTGTATCTCGTGGCATGAATTAAAGGTAGGAATTGATAGTTATGTGACCTGTGACATGTGTTAAGTATATCTTTAATATAAATATCAAAACTGTGTGAGATACTCTTTATCATGAAATTGGCCAATGATGCATGAAATTACTATCAATCCTTGGCTTTAATCATAGGGACTTCATTGAGGCAATTGAACAAACACTTGGTAGGCAACAATAACTTCTAGCTCATTTG
Organism: Primulina tabacum; assembly: GCF_025594145.1. NCBI lineage: Eukaryota > Viridiplantae > Streptophyta > Magnoliopsida > Lamiales > Gesneriaceae > Primulina > Primulina tabacum. Next base: position 30,696,270 of record NC_134552.1, read on the forward strand.
TCAATGAATTCAATGGTAATCCTTTGATAAATTAATATATAACAACAAACATATCAAGAACATAACAATGGAAGGAGCTAGACATCAAATAACATGGCTTTTGTACATATATAAATCATATGAGCACAAAGGATAGCCACTACTTACAACCCAACAAGCAAATGGTTTGCTTAGAAGATCTTGAAGAAATTCCTACAACAATAAACACAATAGTAACCATAAATCATCACCATTAATCATAGGAATCAACCAAGCCAACATGAACCTTCATCTTCTCAAACCATTCTATACTCCAAAAATATAAGTTCCTTACCTTGGAGCTTGAAATCTTATGTAGAAACCACCAAGGACTCAACTATGATCCTTGAACTTGAAATGGGGAATTGAAGAGAAAATCTTGAACAGAAAGGAGCTTGAACTGTAGGAAAATAATGGAGGAAGAGAGAAATGTGGAGAAACATCTAGAAAAGGGTCTATAAGCCTTTCCTTCCGTCAAAAACATTTTTCTTACAGGCTGCAGAAGCATATGCACGCCATTTCCGGTGCATATGCCATTTCTGCCCAAGAACTAAACTTCAGCACCCGGCGCGCAATGGCGCGAGATCTAGCGCAGATGCGCGCCATGTTTTGCCAAAAAACTCATTTTTAACTTCCAAATTTGCAAAGGTGGTCAACATGACAGTTGTAGCCCTATGTCTTTGTTGCATCTCCAATTGGCCTCATATCATTTGAAGGTCTGAGTAAAATTTTATGCTCATTCTACCAAAATGTGTCAGTGCAGGAATGATGATACGTACGACACCATTCGGGCCACTTTTGGCTTGTATTCCCTAATGATTTGAACAAAACTCAAAGCATGAAAATTATAGCCTTATATCTTATCTTTCTATTGGAACTGGCCCACATCAATTGGATTAATATACAAAACATTATGCTAAAAACCACAACTACTGCCACATTTTTCATACTGTTTCTGCACTTCCATTTCCTATTTGGCTCAAGATCAACTTTCTATTCTACTCATTTATTTTCCATAATCATCACCAATGAACATAATACCAAAACAATAACCATAAACAATGACCATATTTTAACCATTCCAATAAACATATTTCCTAAACACCCAACCAAAAATAATATCATAAACAATAAAATGCTAAAAGTTTGGGATATTACAATTGTGCCACCGCCAGCTTCTGCCGCACATTCTTCAAGCCTCAGGTCTGTAAGTTTAAATGTTTTTAATGCTATTACCTGCATGTTTACATGATATACGTTTTACGGGACATGTTTATCGATCGTTATGTTTTGAGATTAGATGCTTTAAAATTTTTATACATTTTACGACATGAAATGAGTAATTACATGATTTTCATGCATGCTGGCTTTGTGGTGGAATTGGACATGAATAAGAATTTTGCTATTGGGAATTACGAGAGGTTGAATATTATTTTACTATATTAATTTTTGGGCTAGTAGTACTGATGTTCTAATTATGGGTTCATAAGTTAATCTTTAAAATTATGATGCTTTTGGAGCATGTAGGTTTCTAAGAAAATGTTGATGGTTCATGGTTACTAGTTGAGTTAATTTTGAAAATTCCATGTAAGGGATAATGATTCGAAGATTACGAAGATTTTTGGAAATTATTTAGGATGCATGCTCTACCTAGTTAGATTTATGGATTGAATTGCATAAATTGAGAATTTTAAGGACCCAATTGTAATAACTCATAGTTTGAGGACCTAAGTGCAAAATAAAATTCTAAGGGACTATTTTCTAATTTGCCGAATTTTGTGATTAAATTTTGAATTTCGAGAATTTTAAGGTTTAATGAGGCTAAGTCGAAATTTTATGGGGACAAAAATTATAATCTTCGAAGAGTTATAAGGCCAAAAATTATAATCTCGAAGAGTTGTAAGGCCAAAAATTATAATCTTCGAGAACTTTAAGGACCAAATTGCAAATTCCGAAATTTTTGAGGATTAAATTCGAACTTTTGAAGAATATTTAGGTTAAATCAGTAATTTTTCGAGGTTATAAGAATTGATTTTGGGTCCAATAAGCTTAAAATTATTGAACTATATGTTTCGAGGAACCTATGAAATGGAATTAGGAGCGCCAAGAACTTATGGGTAATTGTGGAATTTTCGAGATTTGGGACAAATTGGATAATATTATAAGAAAGAATGAATTAATTTTACAATTTTTAAGAAATTTGGGAACTTATAGCTCCTGTAATTAATTAAAGTCTTTTAGTAAAAATCATATCGTTGAGATAGAAAGGGTGACGTAGGAGCATTTGAAGTCTCCGAACATCAATAAATTTTTTGTATTCTTTATTTCTCAAGTATTCAATATGTCTTTCAGTTTGTTTATGCACTTTAAGTTAACTGATTAATATTGACAAAAAGATTATCGAATTCAGTTTATCACTAAACTGATTCACCCCATCGAAAAGATTCGAAAATCGTAAAGTGTTTATTCAACCCCCCCTTCTAAACACTTTCACTCACCCAATCGATCCTAACAAGTGGTATCAGAGCACTGTAAATCTTGTTTCTGAATACTTTCTATCTTCACAATTTGATTATCATGTCTTCCTTCAATAAGATCCCATGTTTTCAAGAGAAGAGTTTGATGACTGGAAGATCAGAATCCAAGCTCATTTAGCTGCACAGGATGATGACATATGATGACATTTTGTACGTCATAACTGATGGACCAATGAAAATATTGAAGGCAAATACAGCAGTTGCCATAACTAATGGAGCACGCCATCGCATCGAGAAACCACGAGGAGAGTGGACATCTGAAGATAAGAGAAAAGCCAACTTGGATAATGTGATTAAAGATATTTTGTACAAAACATTGGAGAAACTTACATTGAGTAAGATCAAGATATGCAGAACATCAAAAGAAATCTGGGAGAAACTGATCCAGTTATGTGAAGGAAATGAACAAACTAAAGAGAAAAAACTCTCAGTCGTGGTACAAAAATTTGACAACATCAAAATAAAGACTGGACAGTCAATGAATGAGTATGACGAACGAGTAAGCAGCATTATCAATAAACTGAATGCACTTGGGAAAGTGTATTCAAATAAAGAAGTTGTGTTGAAGGTGGTTCGAGGTCTTCCCAAAGAATGGGATGTAAAAACGATGTCTATGAGAGAATCCAAAGACCTGAATAAGGTAGTATTACATGACTTATTTACTGACCTCAAAGCTTATGAGTTCGAACTGCAGACAAGAGAAGAAAAACCTTCAACACCAACAGTCACAACTGCTCTAAGTTCCATCAAACTGGAACCAACTGGTTCAGTTGAGAAGACTGCAGAACAACTGAGTAATGACGTGATGTCATTATTTGTCAAGAAATTTGGAAAATTTATAAGAAGAGTCAAAGTTCTTTCCAGCGACAATATCAGAAGAATAATTCAAAGAAATAAACAAATTCTTGCTACAACTGTGGCAAGACGGGACATTTCATTGCTGACTCTCCTAAACCAAAGAAGGACAGTCGACATTCAACTGAAAAAGGAAAGAAGTCAGTTGAGTTCAGAAGACGAGAATAGAATGATAAAACATCATTCAAGAAGAAACATGAGGTCCTGCTAGATAAAGAAAGCAAATCCAAATGGGCAGAGACTGACAGTGAAGAGTCAGAGCCTGAGAGCTTGAGCAGCTCCAACGATGAAGATGAATTAAAATGCTTAATGGCCAATGATGTAGAACTGGAATCAACCACTGAACAGGTATTTGATTTCAGTTCAACTAATTTCACACGAGAAGAAATTATTTCTCCGCTGCATGACATGTTCAATGAGTATCACAAGCTTGCTCTTTCAATTGAGAAAGACAAAGCTAAGCAAACTAATCCCCAAGACAACAAAACTGAAACTGATAAGTCAGTAGAATTGTTGAGTCTAAGAAGGGAGATTGTGAAGCAGAAAGCTGAAATGATTGAGAACAAATCTTTGATTCAGTAGTTGAAAAATGAAATTTCAAAACAAACTGATCTGATTTAAGCATGGAACAAGCCATCAGTCACGGTGACTAAAATCAAGGTTTACAAAAATTAGTTACTGACAAAACTGGTTTAGGCTTTAATAGCAATGATGAAACCTCTGCAAGTTATACAATGCCAAAGTTGAATGAGCACAAAGGGAAGTATATTAACTTTGTAAAATCAACTGTGGTAAATGAATTCTAAGAACCTAGTAAATCTACTGTCCAACCGATGGAAAACATAAAGCTAAATGGTATGGAATTGGATATAGCCCCAAGAGTTCAACTAATTCGCGAAGCTGGTCAACTAAACGATTCAACTATAAAAATCAGTACTATAAGGATGGCAATTACAATTATTACAACTGTAAGCCAGTTCAGAAGAGATATCGGATAAACAATCAGTTGAAAAAGGTTACAAATCATATTGTTTCTTATGCACTCAACACACCAAACACATACAAATGGGGAAAAATCATTTGGAACACATCAACTGGAAATTCAGTCAGACTTATCAAAATCTGGGTTCTCAAAGGACTAATCAGTTTAGGACCCAAATAGATAAGGGCACCAAAATTATTCATTGTGTGTGATTGCCGGTGACAGGTGCATCAGCAAAATAATCAATTTGATAATTGGAAAGTGGATGCTCGCGACACATGACAGGGGATGCTGACTTGCTATCTCAACTGATCAAATATTCTGGTCCAAACATCAGTTTTGGAGACAACTCTAAAGGTATAACTCTGGGTAAGTGTAAGCGTATCCGTAGTAATATTATTATTAATGATGTCTTACTTGTGGATAACTTGAAGTATAACTTTATTAGCATCAGTCAGTTATACGACAATAATTTTTCAGTTCAGTTCAACAAACATATGTACACAATTAAGAACTCAACTTATTTAAATCAAAATAATTTTACAATTTAAATCTCAAGTGCATATAATTCCTAAAATCGTCAATCACCAAAGTTCAAATTCTACCTTTAACATGATCAAAATTAACTTCAAAATAAAGCATAAAATCTCAAATAAAATCCTTAACAAAATCTTTTGAACTTTGCCTATCAATCTAGTTCATAAAATAATTGTACATCGGGAGTGTACTGCTGTACTCAATCCACTCAAGCGTCAGCGCCTCTCTCAATATCATCATAACATGAAGCATTCAAACCTAGTGAGTCTAATGATTCAGCACGTTCTAAACATGAGTAAAAAGTAATATATATACAAGCACATGCTTTGAAACTGTAACGTCCGAAAAACAAACCAACGTAAATCACATGCATGCAAATTATTTTAAATGATAGCATAATGTTTATTATATGATTACATATGCGATGGCATGATTAAATGATAATATGACATGATTGCATGAAATTAAAGATTTTACCAGAATATTCGATAATAGGCAGGGGAAAGGAGACCGAGGGCGACCAAGACAAGAATATGTATTTTTATTTAATTAATGGCAAGGCTTCTTAATATGATTTAAAAATGATTTAATTTTCTTAAAAATGTTGGATTTCTAATTATTTTACGAGTCGAGCTCGATTTTTCCCAGGAAGCCGGTTTGGGCAAACAAGGAGTTTTAAAAGATCAAAAATATTTTTTTTGGAAAGCTAATTTTGTAAAATTTTATTATTTAATTAAATAAGTGTTATTAGGCCCAATTTAATTATTTAAATTAGGTCCAATTACCCTTAACCTTGCAAGCCTAAAAATAAAGCCCATTAACATGTTAATTTATTTATAAATAAGTGTCATAGGTCTTTTAAACCTCACAATTCATACGCAATCAGCCGAAAAACACCTCACACACCTTCAATAATTTCGAAGGAGGAGAAAAAGGCTTGTGTTCTTCGTCGTCCGGTCGTCCAACATCGCACCCTCGCTAAAGATCGTTTATTCAAGCGTTATAAACGCAAAAGAACGTTCTATAAACTTTTGAAAACATCATACAAATCATAATATGTGTGTTTTAATTGGTTATGCATGAAAAATACGTGGGTTAGATTATTTTACGATATGATACGTATTTTCAATGTTTTTACGATTTTACGCTTGTTTTAAAAGAATCGCTATGAACCCAACAGACACGCTGCCAAAACATGATAAAATAAGATTGAATATGTAGAACCCGTAAATCAGTAGACGTATAAGCCATGCATAATTCTAGATTTTTAAATTTAATTGACTTCATTGCATGATTATTTTAAATGCATTTATTTGAAGTTAATTATTTATTATTTCAGTTCAGTAGTTTGATTTTTAGCATTTCAGTATTTTCAGTGAGGCCGGACCGGAGTTGGAGTTTTGAGATAGAATTTAAGATTCGAGAAATATTTCCAGAAGTTAATTTAGCTAGCAACCAAGTTCATTTAAGTTAGAAAGGGAGGTTTGAGGATTTAATTTAATTATTTGAGGTGATTAAGAAATGAATTCATTTAAGTTATTAAATTAAGGGGTTAGCTCACTAAATTATTTAAAGGATTAGTAGTTGACTAGATAATCAACATTTCCCTTTATTTTATCATGCATTTTTCGGCCACCCTTAGTGCTAGAAGATTCATTTTCCAACTCATCAACTTTGACCAATTCTTTGCATGTAATTAGTAGGATAATTCTAGGATTTTTGGGAGCACAATTTAATTAAATAAATGGACATATCCTAGTCTAGAATCAAGATAAATTTCGGCCACCGCCTCCTAGAAGCATCCACCAACTCATTTGATATCAAACCATAATTCAAAATTCAAATTCAAAAGGGAGTGGACTTGGTCTTGATCCTTCCTTATATTTTGCACCCATCTTATCTCACTCCCCAACCATTTTCTCCCTCCCTCACCACCGAATTCAGCACCATTCAGATCCATTTTCAGTGTAGAAAAATCGTGAGTCTTAGCTAGAGGGAAGGCAAGAAAATCGAGTTCAAGAAAGGTAGACAAGAAGCGCTCCACCTCCTCCGTGCCGCGTCGTCGTTGTTTCGTTCGTTTTCTTTCAAAACGAAACCAGGCATGTCTAGATTTCTTTCAAACCTCAATCAAGTCATATTATTATTTATTTTTCAGTACATGATCATGTTTTAGCAAGCAAAAACCGAGATACATGTCAAAATATTTTGGAACACACATGCAGAATTTCGGCTCTTCATGGCAAGCTTCACGATTTCTTTTGGTTTGTGAGTTTCAGGTATTGGATCGACTCTAGGCTCCCAAGGCGTCTTGTATACATGTAGTAGGATGCATTAGGACCATGTTGGTCCATCCAAACCAGCCCCATGCTTGCTGGAAAACCGAAATGACAGCAAGTTCCCCATAGGTGCAGAAATGTGATTCGAAATTTCAGTTTGGATGTCAAGGAGGAAAGATCTGATCTTGGCTGCCCCAAGGGCCTATAGCCATGGTTGGATCACTTCCCTAGCATGTCTAAGACGTGACTAAGTTGCCCTTTTGGTGGCTTGGTCCATGGCCCCACGGTTTTTAATCAAAACGTGAAAACAGCCCCTTTCCCCATTCGGCTTCTTCATTTGTTCAGCTTTTGATTTCGTTCTTTTGTTGCTTGGTATGGATCTTGGTTGGCCTATGGCCCTTAGCCACGGTTCATATCATGCTCCTAGATGTCTAGATCGTGCCATGGGCAATCAAATGGCCACTGGAACGACGCAAGACATCGATCATAGCATAAACACTACACACGCATGCACGTTGCTTTCGGTTGGACCATTCGGTTAAGATTTGGTGTGATGCGGATTGTGGCTAGCCTAGGGCCCTTAGCCATGGTTCAAATCATTCCTTGGGATGTTGGTAAGAGTCCCTGGTCGGTGGTTCACGCCCCTAATGGCCGATAGTCTCGAAACCAATGCAAGTCTTGTAGTGCGCAGCTGCTGTATTTTTTGACAGCAAGTATGCTGCTGTTCAGAAGCGTCGTTTGAGTTCTTGGTTGGCTTTTAGCCCATGGCCTTGGACAGGACAGTGCCTCATTGAGTTAGGAAGGTCATGTTTTCGACCGTTCGTCATTTGGATCATTTTTGAGGTCGTACGGGAATTTACAGTGCAATGTGCCAAATTGACTCTCGAAAGAGCGTTTCGTGTTTTGGCCTCCATTTCACCTAGATTTCGACCCTATCATTTTAGGAACATTATTTTATGATTTTTCAGCGTATTTTAATCATGACTATACGTCGGTTCAGTGTCGGTTCAGGTTGGCTCGGAGTCATGATTAAATGCGAAGTCATTAGGCGTCATAGTCGCATCTTTTGAACGTAAATTGCATAGTTGGTCATGTTTAAGCTATTGCATATTTTTCATGGCACAGTTAGGTTGCAGCGAGCCTGGGAACGATCCAATCCAATCCAGTTGGTAAAATTACAGGAATTTTCATTATGCCAGTTAATTATTTTACGTGCATTAAATAGAAAATGATTATTTTTCAGATTTATGCGATATGGCTTGTGGTTCATTCACTATGTGGGAGTGTTATTTTATACGGTCGCCAGTGACCGATCAGTTCAGTATGGTACCACCCGGTCGCCAGTGACCGGCCAGCTCAGTTCAGTTTCAGCCTCCCCGGTAGCCAGTTACCGATCAGTTCAGCTTAGTGCAGTGGCCACAGGCGTAAAACATAATCTCAACAGAAAATTTTACCAGATATTTCAGTACAGGCTCCAAGGAGCAAATATTTTTACAGTGATTTCCAGTTCAGTTATGCACGTATTATAATTGCTCAGTACAGATTATTTTCAGTATGCCTCAGGACAGGATATGTTAACTCATGTATATTTTAATTCAGATTTTTACTCGTTACCTGTGATACATGCATGCTGAGTCTTTAGGCTCACTAGACTTGATTGTTGTAGGTACTGATGAGGCCAGGGCCGAGGGCGGGGACCAGTGAGCCAGTTTGGGTCGGCAGTAGTGGCACCCGAGGACCTCAGAGCAGCATTTGCTATTTTTTTCGCAAACAATTTTATCAGTCGTTGGATATTTTTAAATCGTTGTTGTTGGCAAAACTTTGATTTTCTTCCGCTGCAATATTTTGAAATATTGAACTTGATTCACCAGTGATTTTATGAATGAGGCCATTTAAGTTCTTTTAAAAAGAAAATTTTTAATTTTCCGCAAATTTCAAGAAAGGAGTTTTTGGCCCTTCACAGAATATGAACAAAACATGATATAAAAAGTGAAGGGTAATAAGCTGGAACTGTATGATTTTGTCAAAGAAGGCCGAGAGTTTTTAAAAGGTGTGTGTACTTGTTGGGGTTCAAGGGACTCGTTTCTTATGCATGGGATTTTGGGGCTCGGCCAGGTCTAGGGGTTGGGTCCTAAGGGTCATGGTTAGGTCCTTGGAAGAGTCCTATGAGGGCTAGGGCTCGCGCTAGTGGCTAGGGAAGAGTCTTCGCTGCATAGGACTCTTCCCGTAGGGTGATGGTGTGTTGGCCGAGAGTTTATTATAGAGGGTGGCTCGGTCTGGGGGCAAGCTAGGTGGTCCATCAGGGTCCTAGGGTGATGGGCAAGGGTCGGGCCAGGTGTTGGAGCGACTGGGTGTGGTGTGGCTCGAGCCAAACGAGAGAAACGCGAGGGAAGCTCCAAGGTGACGCGCATGCTGTCTTCTGATCCAGGTGGCTCGCGCGTGGGTTCCATGGTCTGGGCTAGTATAAGTTGGGTCTGGGCATGGTCCAGGGATGGTTAAGGTCAGGTGGGCTTGGTGGTGGCTCGGCTGGAAGAGTCTTTGCTAGCTAGGATTCTTGGGCGAAGAAGGGAGAAATGCGCGCAGGCTGTTGAACTCTTCCGGCGGCTTGTGCGTGCCTCAGTGGCTTGGGCTGGGGGTGGCTCGGGTCTAGAACTGGTATAGGGTCCGTAAGGGTCAAGAGGGGTCTATGGTTAACCAGCTGGAAATGTCCTAGTTGGGTTAGGTTTCCTAGAAGTGCACGGAGTCTCACGCACACACATGCGGAACTTGGGTCAAGTTTCAGGTGAGTTTGAACGAGCTAGGGCTAGGTTCTATGGGCTGGGATTTGTCAAGAGGGTGACTAGGTGGGTTGGATAGGGTTTTGCTTGAGGTGGCTTGGGCATGGCTCGAGTAAATTGGGAGATGGCTCGAGTTGATCGGTTAATGGTCATATTTCAAATTTAATAAGGAAAAATTGGAACCATGGGTCCACGGGTGTGATTCATGGCTCATAAGGGTATCATAAATAATAAAAATTTTATATTTAAAATTTGGGATAAAAATAATGATTTTTGGATATATCCGGGATTTAATCGCCTCACGAAATGTTAATTAAAGAATAAATTTAAAAACCTAGTTTTATGCTTTATAAAATTATGAAAAAATATATTTAAACTTAAATAATTATTTATAATAAGCCAATTTCATTAAAATTAAGAAAAACATAAATTCGAGAATTTTTACGTCCAGGGGCAAAACGGTAATTTTACACTTAAGAAAATACGAAAAAGCTTGGCAACCTCCCGAAGGATCATAATGCATGTTAAATTATATAATATGATTTAAAATGATGATTTTGATGATAATATTTATTTTTATGATTTATGGTAAATGTGTGCAATTTTTAATGTTTAAAATGCTATTTTTCGAAAGTTATGCTACTTTATGATTTTTAAAGAAAAGGAAAAATATTTCGAGGAATGTGAATTGACTTTGACATATGATATATGATTTTTGGGGGATCCGTTTTCATGAGGACGGTGAACTTACAATTTAATTAAGATGTCGGAGGGGAAAAGTCCCCAGAGGGAGCCCATTTACGGGAAATGGCCCCAGAGGAAACCCATTTGTGGGAAAAAGCCCCAGAGGGAACCCATTTATGGGAGAAGGCCCTCGATGGAACCCTGACTATCGTATTTCTATGGTGGAGCCTAGTGCACACCCCCATGATACATGTGGAGCTAAAGACTGATCAGTCGACCTAAGAATAAAAACTAGTCGCTTTCAAGGATCAAACTTCACCCAAAAAGATATATGATGGAAAGATTATGATTAAAATGATTTTATGAAATACGATTCATGATGATAATTAAAGCTATTTTTAAATGAATTTTAAAACGATTTATTTATGCTCAAAGCTATTTTTAAATAATTTTTAAAAGATTTATTTATACTTAAAGTTATTTTAAATTGATTTTATGAGTTATAATTTAATTATGCTAAAATGATTTTAAATTGTTTATTTGTGTTCAAAATCAATTTTAAATAAAAATATGATTTTAATGCATGTGATTCTCTATGTATTATTTGTTATCCATGTTTAGAACGTGTTGATTCTTTAGACTCACTAGGTTTGTATGATGCAGGATTTGATGATTTATGGGAGATGCTGACGATTGAGTGGATCGAGTACAACAGTACACACTCGAAAGCCTTTATGTTTCCGCAATAACTAGATAGATTAATGATTTAAAGATTGTGTTAATGATTTTTATTAGATATTTTTATGCTTTATTTAATTGTTAGTTGATCTTTTTGAAGGTCGATATAGGATTTGGTTAGTTGATGATTTATGATTTATTATATGCACTCGAGATTTAAGTTGTTAAATAATTATGATTTATGATATGTTAAATTATTATGATTGTTGATCATGTTAAGTTATTTATTATGTTAGAATCTTCGAGTTTATGATTTATGATTAGTAAAAAAAAACAAGTCGAGGTCGTTTCAGTTGGTATCAAAGCCAAGGTTTTCTGAAGGATCGTTTGCTGAGTATTCTTTCGGATGCTTCAAACAAAATATTCTCCAATGAGCTGCAATAGCTCGTGTTCTAAGAATATTAACACCGATCAACTAAATCGAGTTTGGTTAAAAACCAAGCGGAAGAAACTCGAAGTAGTTCTTCGTGAAGAAGACTGTTATATTAGAAAGCATTTTATCTTATGTAAACTGAATAATAAAAAAGGGATAGATTAGTTTCTGCATTCATCAGTTCAGTTATGGTGACAACTGAACTGATGGATACTCTAACTAGTCCAAACTGTTTGAAAACAATAGTTAGACAGTTAAATACACAAGATATGTTTATGGATGTTCGGAGACTACAACTGCTCCTACGTTACCCCTTCTACCGCCTCGGGTAGGATCCACTAGAAGATTTTGATTTATACAACTCTTTGTACAAACCCACTCAGCTAGGACTTACCCACTGCCTAAACTTAACTCCTAAACTTAGACTGAAGGCAGCACCTTCCAGTCAACACTTTTTTCATGTCTATGTGAGAAAGACTACATACACAAGTTTAACGTATTTGTGCAAGACTGTATTTGAGTGATTGAGAGTGTTTGTGTGTGTGAGAACATCGTGTGTGAGAACTGAACAAGGATGTTCTCACACACTGAGGGAAATACGCTTCTAATCTAAGCTGATATATCGGTGAAGAGTTCCCCTGACTGGGCTGAATGCTTCTCTCTTTAAGCTGATATGACTTTGAAGCTTGCCCTTTCTTTTCTCTCTTGAGTTTTGTGTTTTTTGTTTGAGTCTTCACTGATCTTCCCTTTATATAGGCGGGAAAAGTGATCGTACAGTGAGACTCAATTATTGTATCCGTTGCATCTTGAATTCGTTTCTTGGACTTTGTGTCTCGACTTTTCGACTGCCCTTCTGAAACGTTTTTGTCTTTAATGTTATGATGCAACGTCCATTATTGTCCTTTGACTGGGTAATGGCTTTGTAACTTCAGGTACAGCTGGATTCCACTTGAAAGAGTTTGTCTTCATCCATAACTGAATGATTCTAACTGATGCTTTGAACTGGTCAGTTGAACTTATCTTTCAGTTGGGCTGGTGAAATCAGTTGACTCGTCAGTTAAACAGATTTCACACTTGTTCAATTGGACTGATCATCTGGGTTTCTTCATCAGGTTAACACTCCTTCGGCTGGCCAAGCTTCTGAGGTTTTCCTGCTGAATCACCTATCAACTGGACAGTCAGCTGGACTGCTCAATTGACGTAACCAGTTAGACTGATTCATTTCGTGCGATCAGTTGGGTCTTTATTTTTGCGATGTACACATCTCGTGAGTGATGCTACATGCTGCACACTAAGGTAGATCATTAGTACCACAATTAACAAGTTTTTTTATCATCAAAATCAAGATTGCGAACTTGAAAAGTTCCAACAATCTCCTCTTTTTTGATGATTACAAAACCTGAGCAGTTAAACGCAATATATTCAGTTCAAGGGTTAGCAAGTTCAAATATCATTAAAGGCTCCCCCTTTATAACTGAATTTAATAAAATTAAAATAAAAAAAAACTCCATCTCCAAAACTAAGTTAAAACATTTTAAAAGAGATGGACAAAATTAAGAAACTACTTTTCAGTTGATGAAAAGGAAATAATTTTTCTTAACAACTGAGTTTTAAAAACTGATTGATAATACTTTTAGATTGAGAGAAAAACGAAAAGCTCCCCCTCAGAAACTAAATAAAAACCCGTATGTGAAAGATATTTATGTAGTCATTCATTCAGAGATTATAATCATTCAAGCAATGTAAACAAGAGATTTGGAAATATCCATTCAGTTACAATAAAACACAGCTGAACAGATACGATGTTTATTTAAATAAATTTCCTTGTATTTACATCTGAGTACATACATCAGTTGAACAAGAAAGATTACTACAACGGTAGCATATTTTAAACAACATCAGATATCAGTTGGTTTGTGCGACAGAACTGGATATACCATCAACTAGTTTCTTGACTGCTTTAATTGCTGCATCGGTTGTGAGTTCATTTTGCTAGAGAAACGAGTTAAACTGCTTGAACTTGACTTCTTAGCAGACTAACTGGTCGAGCAGACTCTGACTAGGCTCAACTGGAATGCAGCTGGTGATTTAATCATCCAACGTCCCAGCATGGATGAGTTTCGTCTGAAGAACAGCTGACCTGGTAGGCTTGCAACTGAAGACTTGTTCAAAGAGCAATTTAGCTGTGCATTTTTGTAGATAATTCTCAGTCCCCTGTAGGCTAATTAAAACCCCTAAGTAAAGAGTCTAAAGAAGTGGCTGCAATATTAGTCGCAGAGCCAATCTTCTCAACTCTTTACCAAAGAGCGACATATAAATATTTTCAAATAGTTTTGAAAATCGTATGAGATACTTTTAAATAGCTTTTAACATTATTTTAAAGTAAGATTTTAAAACACAATTTTCTTCAAATGTTCTTCTTAGAACAACCTGCTCTGATACAAATTGAAGGATCGTTTGCTGAGCATTCTTTCGGATGCTTCAAACAAAATATTGTCCAATGAGCTGAAATAGCTCGAGTTCTAAGAATATTAACACCGATGAATTAAATCGAGTTTGGTTAAAAACCAAGCGGAAGAAACTCGAAGTAATCCTTCGTAAAGAAGACTGTTATATTATAAAGCATTTTATATTATGTAAAATGAATAACCGAAAAGGAATAAATTAGTTTTTGCATTTATACGTTCAGTTATGGTGACAATTGAACTGATGGATACTCTAATTGATCCAAACAATTTGAAAACAATAGTTAGACAGTTAGATACACAAGATATGTTTATGGATGTTCGGAGACTTTAACTGCTCCTACGTCATCCCTTCTACCCCCTCGGGTAGGATCCATTAGATGACTTTGATTTATACAACTCTTTGTACAAACCCACTCAGCTAGGAATTACCCACTGCCTAAACTGTACTTCTAGACTTAGATTGAAGGCAGCACCTTCCAGTCAACGCTTCTTTAATGTCTATGTGAGAAGGACTACATACACAAGTTTAACATCTTTGTACAAGACTGTATTTGAGTGATTGAGAGTATTTGTGTCTGTGAGAACTGAACAAGGATGTTCTCACACACTGAGGGAAATACGCTTCTAATCTAAGCTGATATATCTGTGAAGAGTTCCCTCGACTGGGCTAAATGCTTCTCTTTTTAAGCTGATATGACTTTGAAGCGTGCTCTTTCTTTTCTCTCTTGAGTTGTGTGTTTTTTGTTTGAGTCTTCATTGATCTTCTCTTTATATAGGCAGGAAAACTGATCGTACAGTGAGACTCATTTATTGTATCCGTTGCATCTTGAATTCGTTTCTTGGACTTTGTGTCTCGACTTTTCGACTGCCCTTCTGAAAAGTTTTTGTCTTTAATGTTCTGATGCAACGTCCATTACTGTCCTTTGACTGGGTAATGGCTTTGTACCTTCACGTACAGATGGATTCCACTGGAAAGAGTTTCTCTTCATCCATAACTGAAAGATTCTAACTGATGCTTCGAACTGGTCAGTTGAACTGATCTTTCAGTTGGGTTGGTGAAATCAGTTGACTCGTCAGTTGAACTGATTTCACACTTGTTCAGTTGGACTGATTAGCTGGGTTTCTTCATCATTTGAACACTCCTTCGGCTGGCCATGCTTCTAACGTTTTCCTGCCGAATCACCTATCAACTGGACACTCAGCTGGACTGTTCTATTGACGTAACCAGTTAGACTGATTCATTTCGTGCGATCAATTGGGTCTTTAGTTTTGCGATGTAAACATAACGTGAGGGATCCTAGATGCTGCACACTAAGGTAGATCATTAGTACCACAAGTAACAAGTTTTGTTATCATCAAAATCAAGATTACGAACTTGAAAAGTTCCAACATTTTCCCCAAAGGGTTGTGTACTATCACTTCGAGAAGCTCAAGAAGTCACGCCTCAAATATGTGAGTTTTTACTGCTTATATTTTATATGCTAAAATTCTTTTAAATGCTTCTATGATGCATGATAGAAATGTTAGTTGAATGCTGCATGTAAAATGTTAAATGCATGTGGGTAGTAGAATTGATTGAATTAATGAAGAACTTAGATGAAAATTCGTTGCATGTTCTATTTGAGCTAGATTTTGGAGTTGACTTTGAGAAATTTTTGGTTAGAATTGCAATTTCAAGATTTTGAAGACCAAATTGAAGAGTAAGATTTAAGTTAGAGGTGGATAAGGAATCTAAGCTTTGCAACTATCAAGTCAAAGAAAATTTCGAGGACGAAATTCTATTTAAGGGAGGAGATTTGTAACGTCCGAAAAACAAACCTACGTAAACCACATGCATGCAAATTATTTTAATTGCTTAATTGTTTTATTGAATTGATTTTAAATGCTAGCATAATGTTTATTATATGATTATATATGTGATGGCATGATTAAATGATAATATGACATGATTGCATTAAATTAAGGATTTTACCAGAATATTCGATAATAGGCAGGTAAATGAGACTGGGACGACCAAGGCAATAATATGTATTTTTATTTAATTAATGGCAAGAATTTCTAATATGATTTAAAATGATTTAATTTTCCTATAAATGTTGGAGTTCGAATTATTTTACGAGTCGAGCTCGATTTTTCCCGGGAAGCAGGTTTGGGCAAACAAGGAGTTTTAAAAGATCAAAAATATTATTTTTAGGAAGCTAATTTTGTAAATATTTATTATTTAATTAAATAAGTGTTATTGGACCCAATTTAATTATTTAAAGTAGGTCCAATTACCCTTAAGCTTGCAAGCCCAAAACCAAAGCCCATTAACATGTTAATTTATTTATAAATAAGTGTCCTAGGTCTTTTAAACCTCACAATTCAACCCAATCAGCCGAAAAACAGCTTGCACAAAACTTCAATAATTTCGAAAATTAGGAGGAGAAGAAAGGCTTGTATTTTTCGTTGTTCGGTCGTCCAACGTCGCATCCTCACCAACGATCATATATTCGAGCGTTATAATTGCAAAAGCACGTTCTCTAAACTTTTTAAAACATCATAAAAATTATAATATATATGTTTTAATTGGTTTTTTGCATGAAAAATACGTAGGTTCGATTATTTTACCGTATGTACGTATTTTCAATGTTTTTACAATTTTACGCTTGTTTTAAAAGAATCGTTATGAACCCAACGGACACCCTGCCAAAACATGATTAAATATGATTGAATATGAACAAAACGTGATAAAAAAAGTGAAAGGGAATAAGCTAGAACTGTAGGATTTTATCAAAGAAGGGCCGAGAGTTTTTAAAAGGTGTGTGTGCTTGTTGGGGTTCAAGGGACTCGTTTCTTATGCATGGGGCTTTGGGGCTCGACCTTTTGGGGGTTGATCCTAAGGGTCATGGTTAGGTTCAAGTAAGAGTGCTAGGAGGGCTAGGGATCGTGCTAGTGGATGTGAAAGAGTCCTCGCTGCATACGACTCTTCCCGTAGGGTGATGGTTTGTTGGCCGAGAGTTTTCAGAGGGTGTCTTGATCTGGGGGTGAGCTAGGTGGTCCATCAGGGTCCTAGGGTGATGGGAAGGGATCAGGCGAGGGGTTGGAGCGGCTGGGTGCACTGTGGCTCGAGCCAAACGAGAGAAACGCAAGGGAAGCTCCAAGGTGACGCGCATGCTGTCTTCCGATCCAGATGGCTCGCGCGTGGGTTCCAGGGTCTGGGTTGGGTCTGGGCATTGTCCAGGGATGGTTAGGGTCTGGTGGACTCGATGGTGGCTCGGTTGGAGGAGTCCTTGCTAGTTAGGAGTCTTGGGCGAAGAAGGGAGCCATGCGCGCAGGTTGTTGAACTCTTCAGGCAGCTTGTGCGTGGCTCAGGGGCTCGGGCTGGTGGTGGCTGGTGTCTAGGACTGGTCTAGGGTCAGTAAGGGTCGAGAGGGGTTGATGGTTAACCAATTGTAAGTGTCCTAGTTAGGTTAGGAGTCCGAGAAGTGCATGGATTCTCACATACACCCACATGCAGAACCTGGGTCAAATTTTAGGTGAGTTTGAGCGAGCTAGGGCTAGGTTCTATGGGTTGGGTTTGGTCAAGAGGGTGCCTAGGTGGGTTGACAAGGGTTTGGCTTGAGGTGACTCGGGCGTGGCTCGAGTAAATTTGGACATGTCTCGGGTTTATTGGTTAAGGGTCATATTTCGAATTTATTAAGTAAAAATTGGAACCATGGGTTCACAGGTGTGGTTCATGGCTCACAAGGATATAATAAATAATAAAAATGTTATGTTTAAAATTTGGGACCAAAATAATGAGTTTTGGATTTATCCGGGATTTAATCGTCTCACGAAACGTTAATTAAAGAATTAATTGAAAAGCCTAGTTTTAAGCTTTATAAAATAATGTAAAATTATATTTAAGCTCAAATAATTAATAATAATAAGCCCATGTCATTAAAAGTGAGAAAAAGATAAATACGAGAATTTTTACGTCTAGGGGCAAAACGATAATTTTACACTTAAGAAAATATTGAAAAACTTGGCAGCGTTCCGAAGGATAATAATACATGTTAAATAATATAATATGATTTAAAATGATGATTATGATGATAATATGTATTTTATGATTTATGGTAAAGTTGTGCAATTTTTGGAAAGTTATGCTATTTTATGATTTTTAAATAAAAGAAAAAATATTTTGAAGGATGTGAATTGACTGTGACATTTGATATATGATTTGTGGGGGATCCGTTTATGTGAGGACGGTGAACTTACAATTTTATGGGGATATCTTGATGGGAAAATGCCATAGAGAGAGCCCATTTACGGGAAAAGGTCCCAGAGGGAACCCATTTGTTGAAAAAGGCCCCAGAGGGAACCCGTCTATAGGAGAAGGCACCCGAGAGAACCCCGACGATCGTATTTTTGTGGTGGAGCCTAGTGCACACATCGATGGGCCATGTGGAGCTGAAGACGGATCAATCGACCGAAAAATAAAAACTAGTCACTTTCAAGGATCAAACTTCACCCACAATGATATATGATGGAAGATTATGATTAAGATGATTTTATGATATATGATTCATGATAATAATTAAAGCTATTTTTAAATGATTTTTAAAATGATTTATTTTTGCTCAAAACTATTTTTAAATGATTTTTAAAGGATTTATTTATACTTAAAGTTATTTTAAAATAATTTTACGATTTATGATTTAATTATATTAAAATGATTTTAAATTGTTTATTTATGTTCAAAAGTTATTTTAAATAAAATTATGATTTTAATGAATGTGATTGTATATGTATTATTTGCTATACATGTTTAGAACGTGCTGAGTCTTTAGACTCAATAGGTTTGTATGATGAAGGATTTGATGATTTATGGGAGGTGCTGACGATTGAGTGGATCGAGTACAGCAGTACACATCCGAGAGCCTTTATGTTTCCGCACTAGCTAGATAGATAATGATTTAAAGATTGTGTTAATGATTTTATTAGATATTTTTATGATTTATTTTATTGTTAGTTGATCTTTTTAAAGGTCGATGTAGGATTTGTTTAGTTGATGATTTATGATTTATTTTATGCACTCGAGATTTTAGTTGTTAAATAATGATGATTTGTGATATGTTAAATTATTATGATTGTTGATCATGTTAAGTTATTTATTATTTTTGAATCTTCGAGTTTATGATTTATGATTAGTAAAAAAAAAGTCGAGGTCGTTTCAGAAACCATACTTTTATTTTAAATAATTTTAAACATCAATAAATCACGTATAGTAAAGTAATAAAATCGTAAAGCTTTCATTATTTATCATTTTGGGTGAAGTTTGATCCTTGAAACTGACTAGCCTTTTACCCTCTGATCGACTAATAAGTCTTAGCTCCCATTGCGCAAGGGGACGGGACCTGGCACCGCAATGAAAATACGATCGTCGGGCTCACTCTGAGGCCTTGTCCCGTAAACGTGCTCCTTCTAGGGTCTTTTCCCTCACGACATTCCCATAAAATTATAAGTTCACTGTTCCTTCTTAAAACGGATTCCCCACATATCCTCTATCCTTTTGTCACAGTCAATTCACATCTCTCAAAATTTTTTTTCCTTTTTCCTTTTTCCTTTTTAAAGTATAAAATATCACGACTTTCTAAAAATAACATTTTAACAGTAAAAAAATTTCACAATTTTACCATAAATCTTAAAATTCTATTTTTTCATCAAAATCATCATTTTATATCATATAACATGCGTTGCGATTTTCTCGTACCATGCCCGAGCCACCTCAAGCCAAACCCTGACCAGACCCCTTATGGACCCTACTTACCCTCCTTGACCAATTGAACCAGCCTTTAGCCCATGCCAAAGCCCCTGAACGTGAGTCGCGGTTGTCCTAGGAGTTTAGCGAGACAAAGACTCCTCGACTGGAGCCACCGCCGATCCCGAACCCTCCTGACCCTCACTGGACCACCCTCAGACCTAGCCTAGACCAGCTCCGAGCCCCTAACCCACGCACAAAGCAAAGCGAATAGCCCCTATACCAGCCGCGAGCCTGAGCATATAAACTCACTCCAACAGCTGCGGTCGCCTTCCTCGCGAGCCACCGCTACATAAGCCCAAGATCTGACCCCTAGCCACCTTCCTTGGGCCCTGTTGAACTAGCCTAACCTACCCAAAGCCAGCCGCGAACCCTCCTAACCATCCCCTCCCTTGTGCGCACTTGGGAAGAGTCCTAACTTGCGTGGACTCTTCTCTAGCCGCTCGGCTCGCGTCCTAGCCATGCTAGGACTCTTCCTAGCCCTAGTCCGTGACCAACCCTTCCCCTGGACCAGCCCTAGTCGAGCCCCACGTGACCATGCAAGCTATCTGTGGCCCTGTCAAAGTTACAAACGTATGGCTCCTATTAGAAACCCTAGGTGTGTTTTCCTAGCCAACCTCGATTCCAGCTTTCGTTCCGACCCTTAGCGACTCTTTTCCCATCCCTATAATATCTCTTAATGCCAGCGTGTCCTTAGGAATCATAGAGTTTTTCAAATAAGCGTAAAATCATCAAAACTTTTGAAAGTAATAGTCGTGCCGTTAAACCATCACACCTAAATATTTTTCATGCAAAGATAATCAAAACATGCATATTATGGTTTGAATGATGTTTCAATTGGTTTAGAAAACGTGCCTTTGCGTTTTAAAACGCTAGAATATACGATCGTCGGTGGGGTGCGAAGAAGAACGAACGGCGATGAAGCGATCTAGATTGATTTTCAATATATAAATTTTAATTTGCATGATAATAGGCTCAGATTTTGGGATTTTGTGTTTAGGAGAAATTTGGGCTTACTCAAAATAATTAAATTGGGTCCAATAACATCTATTTAATTGAAAAATAAAAGTTTTTGAAATTTAGTTTTCAATAATAGTGCATTGATATTTTAAAAATCCCTCATTTGTTTAAAACCGGCTTCCCGAGTAAAATCGAGCTCGTCTTGTAAAATAATTTGAATTCTATCATTTTTAGAAAAATTTAATCATTTTTAATCTTATTAAGAAGCCTTAAAAATATTTATTTATTTTGTCTCGATCGTCCCCAGTCTTCTTTCCCCAGCCTATTATTGAATATTACGGTAAAATCTTTCAATTTCATGAAATCATATCATTAATCATTTAATCATGCAATCATACATTTAATCATATAATAATAATATGCATCAAGTAAGCATTTAAAATCAATTAAATAAAACAATTATGCAATTTAATTTGTTTGCATGCATTTGTTTTACATATATCAGTCATGAGTTTAGGGGGAATGAAATACACCTTGGTAATCATTGATGATTTTTCAAGATTTACTTGGGTTTTTTTTCTCAAATCAAAAGATCAAACTGCTGCACAACTGATTAAGCTTTTCAAAAGATTATTAAATGTAAAATCAGTTGGAATTGACAGAATAAGGTCTGATCGAGGGATCGGCCGAAACTTGGGTGCTTTGGCAAAGGAAGATTTCTATTTTTTTCTCCTTCGTTATTCGTTTTTCTTCCTCGTTCTTCCTTCCAAAAACGATCATCCTACTCTCTTGCATCCCAAGGTGGGTTTTCGGTGGGGTTTTGACGAGAAAAAGGGTATAAAAATTGTAAAAATCATCCTTCATTCGTCACCGACATTCCACCGCTTTGATATTTGTATTTCGAGTGTTTTAAACACAAAGACATGTTTTCGACCTTTTTTTATGCACCATTCAATTCATAATATTGCATTTATTTGATTTTATGTAAAAAGTTTATAAGGATGTGGTTTTCAATCTCATACATGTGCATCTCATGTTTTCATAAAGTATTCTTGATGTTTTGGGAAATTGTTGAAGAAGGGATGCAAACAAATGGATTCAAGGGTTGTTCTACATGTTTAAAAGGATATTTGAAGGGAAAAAAGGTAGAACCGAGGGCTGCATAGGGTTGTACAGCCATGCACGCAAAACATGTGCAGGCCGTGAAGGGGAAGGGGGGCTTAGGTTCTATGGGCCATGGGGGCTGCATGGGACCATAGCCATGGTCTTGAGGTAAGGATAATGGTCCTAAGAAGGTCTAAGGAGGGTTCGATTAGGGCTTGGATGGGCTGGTTTACCGCTGGAACTGAATCTCCATAAACATGAACTTGTTGGGTTGTTTTGGTGTGTGTGGTTCCTAGGGCTAAAGGGATTGTGTATGTGGGGACCCGGACGCTAATCATCTTCTTAATCATCTTTGGGATTTAATTATCAATTAAGATAAATAGGGTCTAAAATTTTTCCTTTTTAAAATATAAGTGCGGAACGGAATGGAATTTAACTAATATACATCTCAGTATAAAAGTACAATAATGTACAACAATTATTCAAACTAGTCTAAGGTTCAACTACTAATTTCCAGTATTAAACCAAGTCTACATCCAAGTCCGGAATCACCACTCTAATCTCGATCTCTCATCATCCTCTTGACCCTGATCCTGCCCCACCTGTTGTCATGCAAACATACAAACAAGACAACAGCCGGATACTCCGGTGAGAATAAATCCCAGTATAAATAATGTATACATGCAGTTAACTGAATTAACATAAAAGCATGAATTATATCTTATCACATGTAGCATAATCAAACAACATGTATCCATACCAGTCTGTAAATAAAACATGAATCGTAATCTACGAAACATAAATCAATACGGATCTGTAAATCAAATTCTAGTCTCAATATCTAAAACTCGACTCATCTCTCATTCTAATCTAAGGATCCCGGTGAATAAGAACGTAACAAGTCTCCCACCTACTACTACCAGTCGCAGTGGCGGTACGTTCTTATTTCTGGACTTTGGTCTAATCTTTATCGAATAGAATGCTATCTGTATCTGAAGCATAACGATATACCAAACGTCCAGTGCCTTGGCGTATCTACCAAGACTAAGCCTATTCTGACAATGTGCAATGGGTCAGTGACAAGTGTGTCAAAATCTAACCCCTCTGTCAGTGACTCTTACTTAATAGCTCTCTGCTTTCTACTTCTAACTCAATAGAATAAACATACTCATTAAAACACAAAGCTATAAAAACAATACCATACAAGTATGTGGTTTAGGGAAACTCGAGTTAAATCTAACTCAAGTCGATCTCCCAATTGACATCCATTTATACCTTTCTCTTCTCGGTCTGATGAAGACGAAGTCTTGTATTCCAGTCTGTCCATATCCAAATCTGATAATGACGATCATATAAATACCATATCAGTATATAACTCAATTCAAGACCTGTTCTGATCAATACTCAAATCATTATATAATCTGATCCATATCTGAACAAGGTACAATCTAATTCATATCATTGATATCACGATACAATCGAAATCATTACTGAATCTGATCAATATCAATCTACTGATGTTTCGACGGCATAATAATACAGTCACGATAACCCCGTCTATCTCAACCTCACAGATATAATACTAGAATTCATAACCAGTATCAGTACAACTCAAAATCTGAATAATAACACAACTCTGATATAGAATCTCAACTAAATCAACTCTGAAATTCATAACAATTTCATAAACAGTATATTTTTTTATTTGACTTCGGTTATACAATGTCTACTGTAGCAGAAACATCATATTTGATTCATATTCAATTCTGACAATATCATAAATTCAAATCATGTATAAACGTAACGAAACTTACGTCCAGTTGTAGCCTGCGTCGATAGGAACACAGTACTGAAGTCGGATTCAAAAACAAACGGACGGATTTCTCACAAAAGGCGTAAGGATTTTTCTCTCAAAAGCTTCGACCTTTTTCTGAATTTTGTGAAGGAAAGGCGTGCAATTCTTATATATATATACTGCATGCAACGCCAGGAAACGTGGCTTATTTTTCATGTTGCATGTCACAACGCGGGTGCGCTCATTCAATAACCGCGGGTGCGCTCAGTGTAATGATATACATCAACTTTTCCGAAAGCTTCGACCGCGGGTGCGCTCAGTCCTGTAACGCGGGTGCGCTGACCTCACTTGTACAACACCGCGGGTGCGATCTGTCTAGCACCGCGGGTGCGGTGTCACTTCCGTAATTAATCTCCAACTCTCTGTCAATCAACCGCGGGTGCGGTCTTGTTCGTAGCGCGGGTGCGCTCATGCTACTGTAATTCTTCCACAATTCATGAGCTCAACCGCGGGTGCGGTCCTTTCCTTACCGCGGGTGCGGTCTATATTTCATGCACCACTTCATAATCTCATTTAGTGATTCTCATTACATGTCATGCATACTCATATCTTCCGAGTATCACATCAATGAAGACTAATAAATCTCGAGCCTTACATTTCTTACCCTCTAAGAAATGATTTCGTCCTCGAAATCACAAGTAATCAATTCAGATATATCAGAAGAAATGTATACAGAGTTTAAATCAAAATTCATCTCGATGAATCCATTCTGAAATCTTAATCTCATGATAACAAATTCTGTCTTTCAAGGAATATTTCTAATGCTCTGTCGACTTTACTGTATATGCAACAGTAGAATATTCTTCGTTCTAAATTTTCTTCCTTTCACGGATCTCTGATTCCAGACCGGAGTAGTCATTCAAGAAGCATAAAATCATAATACCACTCGAAATCATTTTAATCGAATCAATCGCAAAATACTGGCTAGCCAATATCCGTATATACCAATCAACAGCTCATACCAAATCAATATCATTAGCTGATGTCAAATCTGTTTATCCCAGTCAAGGATATATTAAATCTTCGGCCCCAAATACCAATCGTCATCATCCGACGTTGGCGTAATAAGTCTGTCTGGTCTGAGCTATCTTCATTCTTTTCTGAATTAGCTACATTTTCTTTGTCATATCTCTGACCGTATCAAACTTATCTCAGGTATCTTCGAGATATTATTTTTATACCAACGAAATCTGCAGTATTCACTGTACAATATATCGTCTGTAACTATCTCATTACTCTTCTGATGGCTATTATCATACTATAATTCATAGGATGACAATAGGTCATATTAACTGGTGCTAGCATCCAGCACTGCCACTCCCTGGATATCTCTCAATATCCGAATAGTACGCTCTGGCTATCTATCAGTCTGTGGATAATATATGAATGAGTTCATGGTACGTTCTGCCACAGTTACAAACTCAATCAAAATCACAATCTGATATAGTCTAGTTCTACATTCTGATCAATATGACCATTTCTTTGACATCGATTGTGACACCTCGACCCGTTTACAATAAAAATAGCAGCGGAATTTAAAATTTTCTTATAAAATGAAGGAAGGTTTCAAAATACATCATCAGAAAATGTTTAAAAGTAAATAAATGATCATTCAAATGATATAACAAAATACAAAATATCATTCCTATGATCATGATCCAAAAATACTTGCAAAATAACATCTTCCTTCCAACTTCGTATGCATATGACTCCGGGCCACAATCAACGTCCTGGTCCGTCGCTCTTATCTGCATCACATGAAATAACTGAAATGAGTATAAAACTCAGCAAGTGGAACTCTTACGTAGCAATGATACATAATATATTCTGTAAAACATGGCTTTGAAAACATAAAATACCATCAACTCTGAAACATGTATATCGTAGCAATAGCATAACAATGAGATGGTATTTCTCTTTACTATGGTGGATTGATATCAATAGTAACTCTGTCTGTGGTGCTCTTATCCCATCGATATAAATCGACAACTCTGAGGGATATAAGCCTATGGTCGTTGATCAACTAATTGCATGCAATCTCTGACTATGTATCTATCAATCCATAAAACATTTAAACTCTTTCTTTGGGACATTTCATCAAACACTTTGATATTCTTTCTCTTTTGTATTCCCTTCTCAAAGTTGAGACATCAATTGCCTCCACAATATACAACAAAGGTATCAATACATATTAGTGAATCAAATGAAGGGAATAACACAATAAAACCTTTGAAACACAATACATATATAATCATGTGAGCACAAGAATGAAATTCCACTTACAAACCACAAGAACACCTTGAATCTATAATCTTGGTACAAAACCTACAACAATAAACCATTTATTGAACCATCAACAACTCAATAATCATAAACCCATATCAATTAATCCATAAAATCAACACATCACCAAACCCATGATTTCTCCCAACTCCAAAACCAAGAATAAACTAAACCAAAAGCTTACCTTAGCTTCCTTGATCCCAAAATAATCTTGCTCTCAACACAAATAACTAACAAGAAGCTTGGATTAAAGAAAAGAAAGGAGAGAAATTGGAACCCTAGTCTCCCAAGAGAAGAAGAAACGAAAAGGAGGAGTAGAAATGAGGAAAAATGAGACCAACTCTTGCATTAAAACACTTAAAATCCGAAAACACGTTTTTAAAAAATCGCTGGCCGCTCGGGCGAACATATATTTCCGCTCGGGCGCGGAACTCACGGCCAAAACACAATAATTTCGAACAAGGCCCGCCCGGGCGCACAAAGATCGCTTCTGAAACGCCTCTTCCCTTCATAATTTGGAAAAGTGGTAAACTACAAAGTTGTAGCTCTATGTCTTATCTTGAATCTCTCAAAATTTCAGATCAATTCGACGTCTAAGTAAAAATTTATGCCCATTCTCCCAACATGTGTCACTGGAGGAACGTCGAAACACACGAAACACTTCGGGGCACTTTTGGCTTACCTTCCACAATGATTTGAACAAAACTCAAAATAAGAAAGTTACACCTCTATGTCTTATCTTTCTAATGGAAAAGGCCTCACCTCATTTGGATCAATATACAATTTATCATGAATTTAATCGTAACGCCGCTACAAAAGCACTACACATCATCTATAACCAACCATACTATAAATCATGAATCGAAACTCTTAACATCCAAACTATACCTAAACTTGACCAAGTAGTCAATAAACTTATGAAAACTTAAACCGTACCGTACACCAGGCTTGGTTATTACATCGATCTTTGTCATCTGGTCATGTTTGTACATCATCTTATACAAACTAATAGATATAGATTGAACAATCTGTCAATCACAATCATATTATATCACAATCTGGAAAGTATTATAGTGATCTCATTACGAAATTCATCGAATTATACTCCCCATGTCTAGTCAGAATATACAAATTCTGTAATAATTCTTCTGATCTCTATCTTTATATCTTCATTTATTGGCGGTTCAGACATTTCAGTACAATTCTGCCAACATTTCAGCATAAATTCTGTCTTAACTGATTTAATTGGTCTATATCAAAACTATCTGTTCGAATTATCATATACTTTCTGTTACCTGAATGACTACTGAATCCATTTCTGTGCGCTTCTGACCCTATCTGTCATTTCCAATTTGAACTATTTGGTATAAACAATCAGTTAATAATATAAATTAAAGAAAAATACCTACCTGGTATTCGGTTCTGATTGTCGATATCAAATTCTGTTGTACAATTCTGAAACATTTGACATCACAAGATAATCATTCTCATACCATAAAATTACATATCTGTCACTCTGATCGATGCTCTGTTCTGATTATTGAAATTAAGCTCTGAACATTCTGATTATATTTCTGATCTACTGAAATTCTCGAATTCAACTCTGATTCGGATTGAACTGTATATAATCTCAACGGTTCACAATAATCTGTATCACATACGGATTCAGAACAACAGTAATATCAAATCAGATTCGAAATATCAATAATCTATACTGATCTAGTGAGTTTAGTAAACTCATAAAACTGCAATTTCTGGCAATACTGTCAATTCTGCCTAATCAATCACATCTTCATATCGCTCAGATCAACTGCTATATATCATATGCAAATATAATATGCCCTCAAACAATATAAGTCGTCTCAAATATTGTGTTAGAACAATAACAATACTCAAGCAGATACCAGACAACAATCGTATAAGATAATCTGCCAACTAAGATCAAAATAAATTTCTGACATTCTGCAATTTCTGATCTTTCTGATATCGGTATCGTTCTCAGTCACTGATCACAATCTCAACTGTGTCAAAATCAATCGGTATACTAACTTCATATATCACATACTCTTAATATAATCTGTTTCAAGCAGGATTCATATCTGAATAATTTCTGTATACAATAATCACAGTTCTCAGAGTATTCAATACAATCTTCAGATATTCGATTCAGTCAATCAGATGCTACAAATATATCAAAATTTCATAGATACAACGAGCATGAAATCATCAGAATATCTCTGAACATACTGAAATATGTCACCGGGAAACACTAAGTCAAATGTAACTCCTGGCCCGTACTCTTTTACTGATCTTTCAATTCTTTCACTTCATTCAGTGACATTCTGCACATTCAATATCATTCTGTACTGAATTCTAAAACACAACCAGTATCTGGTATCAATTCAATTCTGAAATCTATCTTTCTGATATAAAGCAAATCTGAAATCTTATCTAGGAAGACGTCAACTAACTCGTACATCACTTGGCAAATCTGCTAATACTAGTCTCGATTTCAGCATGTCTACTGAATACATAAGGATGTCATATGCTCCTTTCTGTAATAATCGAATCATAGACAATACAGATATCCAAGGAATTCTAAATCTAGAATCCTTAACGTGAAATCTTTACTCATCAGCCCTATCTGGTCTGAATCTTATATATTTTTTTTTCCTGGAAGGAATCTACAATAGTTCTTTACTTGTTCAGCATATTACTATCAATAATGCGGTCAAATCAGAAACACAAGTACATCATAATCTAACTCGACCTCATTCTCATCTTACTGTAGTATACAATATTTCACAGAAATCTCTGATATCAATCTTTCTTTCCCAACAAGTAAGGGAATCAATACTACAGTACAATCAAACTCAACAGATACAGTATATCTCAATGCAACCCATTCAAAGACAATCGTAAGAAATGCATTAATATATATCAATACATATGCAATATAATCATAAAAGAACAGTGCCTGCCACTATATCATCAAGTGCCTCTTGGGTCTGTTCCTCGGTCACTACCACCAGATGGTCCTGATCCCTGAAATTTTCGGGAATCTCTCTGTGGACAAACTTTAGCAAAGTGTCCCCGTTGTTTGCAGATATTGCAAATACCAGTCACTCCCTGGCATTGCTCGGTAGGATGTCTTCCTCCACAAGTTCTGCAATACCCTACAATGTAATTCGAGCTAGAACCACTGGAGCTAGATGACCCGCTCCCTAACTTCTTGAACTGCTTCTTTCGAGCTTGTAACTGTTCTTTCGTCCCACTACTGGTACTGCCCATCTCAACTCTGTGGGGCAGTTGCTGTGAACTCGATATTGGAAGAACATACGATGCTCTCTTTTGTCCTCTCAGAACTGTTTCTGCTCTTTTGGCTCTGTTCAAGGTATCAGCAAAATTAATCGATCGTTTCACCTTTACCAATGTACGTATCTCCGAATTCAATCCCTGAATGAACTGATCAGATATAGCTTCATCATTTCTAGCAACATGAGGGACAAAACGTAGCAAGGTAAAGAACTGGCCCAAATACTCATCAATACTCAAGTGACCCTGTCTCAAATTTGAAAACTCTGCACTTTTGTCTTGTCTGTATGATACGGGGAAAAATCTTTGATAGAATTCAACCTTAAAAATTTTCCACGTAATTAGTGAACTACGTTGTTCCACAGCTTCTTTGGTTATTAGCCACCAACTTCTTGCAGTCTCTTTTAGCTAGTTCCCAATCAGTGTGACTCTACAATCATCTGTGAAAACAAGAAATTCAAATAGCATTTCTATGTTTTCAAGCCAATTCTCACAATCTATTGGCGTCTGAGTACCCTTTAAAATTGGCGGTTGAAATGACTGAAACCTCTTCATCTGTGTTTCCATCGGAATTTCTGATACATCTATCTGTTCAGTCGAAGTACTACCCCTTTCTGGAATTCTCCGTGGAGGTATATCTTCTTATCAAAACATTAGTACACAAATACTACAAATCTGTTCCAATCTTAAATCTGATTCATACTCAATAATACATATTACCAATTCAAATCAGATAATTAGATAACATGTATTTTAAAGCAGTAAAGCATAATGTCATGCTAGCACACACAATGTAAGTCAACATTAAAATAAATCTCATGCTAGCAATCACATGCAAGGAAAGAAAGCTCAATCTACCCCGCTCATTCTCTTCTATCTCAGTCTAAAGGATCTATCGCTCTGATACCACCTTTTGTGGGGACCCGGACGCTAATCATCTTCTTAATCATCTTTGAGATTTAATTATCAATTAAGATAAACTGGGTCTAAAACTTTTCCTTTTTTAAAATATAAGTGCGGAACGGAATGGAATTTAACTAATATACATCTC
Source organism: Primulina tabacum (assembly GCF_025594145.1). Classification (NCBI taxonomy): domain Eukaryota; kingdom Viridiplantae; phylum Streptophyta; class Magnoliopsida; order Lamiales; family Gesneriaceae; genus Primulina; species Primulina tabacum. Next base: position 30,726,868 of record NC_134552.1, read on the forward strand.
AGTATAAAAGTACAATAATGTACAAAAATTATTCAAACTAGTCTAAGGTTCAACTATTAGTTTTCAGTATTAAACCAAGTCTACATCCAAGTCCGGAATCACAACTCTAATCTCGATCTCTCATCATCCTCTTGACCCTGATCATGCCCCACCTGTTGTCATGCACACATACAAACAAGACAACAGCCGGATACTCCGGTGAGAATAAATCCCAGTATAAATAATGTATACATGCAGTTAACTGAATTAACATAAAAGCATGAATTATATCTTATCACATGTAGCATAATCAAACAACATGTATCCATACCAGTCTTTAAATAAAACATGAATCGTAATCTACGAAACATAAATCAATACGGATCTGTAAATCAAATTCTAGTCTCAATATCTAAAACTCGACTCATCTCTCATTCTAATCTAGGGATCCCGGTGAATAAGAACGTAACAAGTCTCCCACCTACTACTACCAGTCGCAGTGGCGGTACGTTCTTATTTCTGGACTTTGGTCTAATCTATATCGAATAGAATGCTATCTGTATCTGAAGCATAACGATATACCAAACGTCCAGTGCCTTGGCGTATCTACCAAGACTAAGCCTATTCTGACAATGTGCAATGGGTCAGTGACAAGTCTGTCAAAATCTAACCCCTCTGTCAGTGACTCTTACTTAATAGCTCTCTGCTTTCTACTTCTAACTCAATAGAATAAACATACTCATTAAAACACAAAGCTATAAAAACAATACCATACAAGTATGTGGTTTAGGGAAACTCGAGTTAAATCTAACTCAAGTCGATCTCCCAATTGACATCCATTTATACCTTTCTCTTCTCGGTCTGATGAAGACGAAGTCTTGTATTCCAGTCTGTCCATATCCAAATCTGATAATGACGATCATATAAATACCATATCAGTATATAACTCAATTCAAGACCTGTTCTGATCAATACTCAAATCATTATATAATCTGATCCATATCTGAACAAGGTACAATCTAATTCATATCAATGATATCACGATACAATCGAAATCATTAATGAATCTGATCAATATCAATCTACTGATGTTTCGACGGCATAATAATACAGTCACGATAACCCCGTCTATCTCAACCTCACAGATATAATACCAGAATTCATAACCAGTATCAGTACAACTCAAAATCTGAATAATAACACAACTCTGATATAGAATCTCAACTAAATCAACTCTGAAATTCATAACAATTTCATAAACAGTCTATTCTTTAATCTGACTTCGTTTATACAATGTCTACTGTAGCAGAAACATCATATTTCATTCATATTCAATTCTGACAATATCATAAATTCAAATCATGTATAAACGTAACGAAACTTACGTCCAGTTGTAGCCTGCGTTGATAGGAACACAGTACTGAAGTCGGATTCAAAAACAGACGGACGGATTTCTCACAAAAGGCGTAAGGATTTTTCTCTCAAAAGCTTCGACCTTTTTCTGAATTTTTTGAAGGAAAGGCGTGCAATTCTTATATATATATACTGCATGCAACGCCAGGAAACATGGCTTATTTTTCATGTTGCACGTCACACCGCGGGTGCGATCATTCAATAACCGCGGGTGCGCTCAGTGTAATGATATACATCAACTTTTCCGAAAGCTTCGACCGCGGGTGCGCTCAGTCCTGTAACGCGGGTGCGCTGACCTCACTGGTACAACACCGCGGGTGCGGTCTGTCTAGCACCGCGGGTGCGCTCAGTCCTGTAACGCGGGTGCGCTGACCTCACTGGTACAACACCGCGGGTGCGGTCTGTCTAGCACCGTGGGTGCGGTGTCACTTCCGTAATTAATCTCCAACTCTCTGTCCATCAACCGCGGGTGCGGTCTTGTTCGTAGCGCGGGTGCGCTCATACTACTGTAATTCTTCCATAATTCATGAGCTCAACCGCGGGTGCGGTCCTTTCCTTACCGCGGGTGCGGTCTATATTTCATGCACCACTTCATAATCTCATTTAGTGCTTCTCATTACATGTCATGCATACTCATATCTTCCGAATATCACATCAATGAAGACTAATAAATCTTGAGCCTTACAGTGTAATGGCTGGACCAGGGGCTAGGGACATGCCTAAGAGTCCTGGTGAGGGACTGGTGTGAGCCAAGAGTCGAGCCAAAGGCTGCAAGAGCTGCTGGTATGTGCGAAGAGCCGCTGGTACGTAAGGGTGCGTGAGGTGTGTTGCTGGTGCGTGGATTCTAGGGCTTAAAGATTGATTCTATGAAGGAGAATACTATGAAGAGTCTTCACCAGGTTACTAAAGATATTACTTTCTTATTTCTTCTATTAGATCTGTTGAATAAGGATAGAGTGACAGTACCAGCTCTTTTCCAAACTCAAGACATGCTTATCAATCGGATTGATTTCATACAAACAAGCATGACAAAGAGAATGGATTTAATGCAAGAACAAATGTTTAATGATATATCCCAAGTCACTTCAGAAGTCCGCATTTTATCCAAGCGAGTTGGCGGTGTCGAAAAAAAGGGGGAAGAAGAGCAGCAGCAACAATCAAAGAAAAGACCGAGTCAACCAACTGATTAAGAACCGACTGATGAAAGAGCTAAGAAATAAAGATCAGTTAGAAGACACTCTCTATTTTTATATTCTTTGATTTGGCAGATATCAATTAGAAGACATTCTTTCATTCTTTTACATAATTATTTCATTCTTTGTACGAATCTGTACAGTGAAAGATTATTGGCAAATGAAAAATTATTTTATCTACAAGGTTCAGCTCATATCAGTTCCTGAATTCTAAGTTTTGTCGAACACCAAAAAAAGAGAAATTGTTGGAATCAAAATTTCGGAGTTTGACAAATTAAACGTTTGAAGATTATAGAACTGATCAACTCAACTGAATGTAACGTAACTGAAATGACTTGAACTGAAGTTGGCCGACTGATAATTAATGCGCTAAACAATCGAAGGCAACTAAACTGATTAAAGCTAACTGAAGATGTATAGCGAACTGAACTATCAAACTGATCAGTTACATAGTCAGTTCATCGTAGCAAGCAACCGATAATTTGTACAAACAACCGATAATTTGTACAAAAGCAGACTGCAACTTGTAATGGGAGCACCACATATCAGAATGCCATAGTGTACGATTTTCAGAAGAATGATGACATATCTACTCAGGAAAAATCAACGGATATATGACGTTTAAACGCTTTCAATATTACCGTTGGGAGCGGAGCAACGCCTATAAATAGCCGATAAGATCATCTGAGAAGAGAGTAATAGAGAAATAGTGAAGAGCAACAATTATCGAGTTTGCAAGAACAAGAACAAGCAAATAGTTCTCAGTTACAAAAAGCTCACGCTTTATCAGATATATTCATATCTTTCAGGATATATTTTGAGCAATAGCAGAAGCACTTATTGTTAATATATTCGATCTTTTTAGATCAGTTAGTGCTTAGAAAAATATATCAGTTGCGTATTCATAAAATTTTAAAGATACTAAGATTTTCAGTGTGGCTGTGTTTAAGATCAAACTGAAGTGGGTAATCACAGCTCCTGTAATTAATCAAATTCTTTTAGTGTAAATCATATCCTTGAGATAGAAGGGCTGACGTAGGAGCATTTGATGTCTCCGAACATCCATAAATATTTGTATTCTTTATTTCTCAAGTATTCAATATGTCTTTCAGTTTGTGTTGGAAACTGAATTTCGGAAGTTTGACAAACTGAGCGCTTAATATATTGAACTAACTGATCAAGAAGACTGATAGAAACCGATCTAAAATATGCAAACTATCGGTTGCCTATAATTGAAGATTAATATGCAGATTTTCAAAGGCAACTGGACTAGGAAACTAAACTACGCAGACAACTCACTGATCAATTGTGTAAGGTCCAAAATTAAGACGACGTAATCCAACTACATGCAAATCTAGGAAATATGAAAAATGGCTAATTAACTAATTTTAATTGCTTAATCGATTATGTAACATGCATGAATATATGTTAAATATGATTTTATTGTCATTATGCATAAAATGTATTTTTAAGGGTTATTCAAGTTGCGATCAAGGAACAGAGACCGAGGGCTGAAAAACGTAAAATATTATTATTAAATAATTGTTTTCGATTAATTAAATTAAGGATGATGCTTTTTCTTATTTTTGAAAATAAGGGGTTTTGAGTTGATTTTATATGTCGGGACATAATTTTTATCGGTGTTGGATTTTCAACAAAAATACATATGCTTTGGCAACCCGGCTAATAAATTCACAAACTTCATTAAACAAAATTATTTTTAATATTTTAATTAAGAACTAATGGACCTAATTAACATGGTTAATGGGCCTAAGCATGGTTAGTACTTAATTAACTATATAATATGTAATTCTACCCCATTAAAACCCTAAACCCCACGCCCCACACTCTCCAATTCTCCCACAAGTCACATGACACACACACCTTATATTCTAGAGGAAATTCGAAAGTTTCAAGGGAAAAATCAAGCCAAGGTTGTCGTCGTCGTTCTTCGCAATCGTCAACGAATAATCGTCAAAGGCACGCCATATTATCCCTTTTTCTCATCCATCACACCATAGTAATTATTTAAAATTATCTGGCATGAAAAACAAGGGACACTTTTTTATATTTTCGTTTTTCTAGCATATGTGATTTTTAAAGTATGGTTTATGAACCCAAAACATGAATACTATGTTGTTAAGGGGCTATAATGAATAGGATAGGTTTGAGGGATGTTTTTGCATGTTTTAGAGAGTCCTAAATCACCCCAACATGCTGCACTCACGATAGAATAAGAGCTGGAACCATCGGGTGTCATAAGGGATTGAGGGGCACGGTTTTGAGGGCTTGGTGGCTTAGCTTGGGTTCGGTTGAGACTAGGGCTGGGCTAGGGTCAGGCTTGAGTCAGTGGAAGAGTCTTAGCCATGCTAGGACTCGAGACAAGAGGCTGGGGAGGAGTCCTAGCAAGCTATGACTCCCCCCGAGAGCAACATCAAGAGCTGCGAAGGGGACAGCTGGTGCAGGGAAGAAGAGGCTCGGCCAGGGGGCTTAGGGCTAGGCTAGGCTAGGTCCTTAAGGTTCTAAGAGGGTGTACAAGGGTTGGGTCATGGGCTGGAGTGGAGTGGTTCGCCGCTGGCTCGACTGGAAATGGTTAGCGTGAGGGAAGCAAAGAACGCGCAGGTTGTTTCCTGGATTCAGAAGCTTCATGCTTGAGTTCCATAGGCTAGGTCTGAGCGTGGTCCAGGGTCACTGAGGGGCAGTGCTGGTCAAGGGTTAAGGGGATGGTTGAGTCTTAATCCAATTATGAGTCCTAGAGCAACTAAGTCAAACACCTACACACATGCATGCAATCGGGTGAGGGGACATGAGGTTTTTGAGCGGGCCATGGCTGGTTCTTTTGGCTGGGCATGGTCATGAGGGTTCCTAGGTTGGTTGGCTTGGGTTTGGCTCGAGTATTTTGGAAAATGGCTCGGGTGGTTCAATAAGGGGTCAAAAACAAAAATAATAAGACTAAAATTAAATCCATGTCTCCATGGGTGTGGCTCATGACTCGAAAGAGTAGAATAAATAATAAAAATGCTATGTTTAAAATTTGGGATCAAAATAACGAGTTTCCGGAATTTAATAACCGCACGAAACGTGATTAAGGAATTAATTAAAACACCTAGTTTTAAGCGGAATAAAATTATGAAAAATTTTATTTAAGCTCAAATAATTATTAAAAGTCTATGTTTTTAATTTGAGAATTTTACATTAAATTTTGGTTTAATTCGGGATTAAAACGCATTTATATGTTATATTTAAAGATTAATCTAAAAGTCATCGATTTAAGTCAAATAAAAATATAATAAAATTCATATAAGCTTAAATAATTATTTGGGACATGTAAGAGTCAACGAAATCAAGAAAATGTCAAAAACGTTAAATTTTACGTCTAGTAGTAAACATCATGGTAGTGTCCTGAATGCTTCTTTATATGCTAATATGATTATTTTCAATAATTATTTATGTTTATGAATTTTTATTTGTTAATATGCCAATTTTAAATGTGTATGGAATTTTATATGTTTTTGGATTTTTATGTTAAAATGTTTATTTTAAATGTTTATGATTTAAATGTTAATATTAAATGTTTATGATGTTAAAATGTTTGTTCTAAATGTTTAAAAATTTTAAATTTTAAAACGTTTATTTTAAATATTATGGATTTTTATGATGTAATATTGAACGTTAAAAGATATGTTGCATGCTTGGTTAAAAAGAAAAACGTTATATGCATGTTTAAATTTTATAAAGTGATGAGAATATGAAACGTTGAAGGAAATGAAGTAATTGTGACTAATACGATGATATGCTGGAAATATCGTGAGGGTGACGGTCTCAGTGAGAGCCCGACGATCGTGTTTCCGTGGATACGAATATGTATAAGATGATACGTTAATATGTAAGGCTAGGACTCAGTTGACCGGTGAGAGTCTTGCTAATGTCCCTGCCGCCCAGTATTGTGGTTACATGTAGATGGATCCATCGCCCAACACGTAGACGTAGATGAACACGAAAGTCACAATTAACGATCTGAATTCAACGAAAGGAAAAATGAATACGTAGATGTTGATGATAATATGTATATGAATATGTTGAGGATGAATATGTTGATAATGAATATGAATTTGTTTATGAAAAGTTTATGAAAATGTTTTGTTTAATGTTTATGCATGTCATGAAAATGGGATTTTACATAAAAGTATTTTCACTGTTGCTTGTGGTTTTATACGTATTATTTGGTATCAAAATACAATGTGTTGAGTCTTTAGACTCACTAGGTGTGATTTATGCAGGTGAGTAAGATAATAATGTTGAAGTAGGCTTGGATGCCTGATTTGACTGGACTGGAGTTGCACATGACCCGAGGACCAGCGCTTCTATTTTCCGCATTTACGTTTATGATTATGTTAAAGATTTTATGACTATTTATTTATTATTTTTGAGAGATTTTGAGAGGTTTAGTATAAGCTACACTTTTCAAATTATTGCTTTTTAGGGTTGGTAAAACGTTTGACGATTTTATGGTTTGAATATTTCCTTTGATTTTCAAATACTAGTTGGTTGGTTTATTTTGAAAAATTGTGCAAAAATATGTTATATATTTGGTAAGTTTTCGGCCGATGCTAGTAAGGTTTTAAAAAAAATTTCTAGTACTTTTTAAGCAAAACGATTAGTAGATGTATCATGTTGGAACTGATCAGTTACTATAATGAGTTGTGAGCTTATTAGCTACATCCTATCAGATAATCTTTCAGCAGTACACGTCATCGGTTAAGGAAAATGACGTTCAACCGACAACTATACAAAAGTTGACTGCAACAAGTAGTTGGACCATTTCAGAAAAGCTGCAGTGTACGACTGTCAGAATAATGTTGATGTGGCAAACGGATAGAAAGTTTCAAATCGTATTCAATATTACCGTTGGAGGCAAAGCCTATAAATAGCAGAAAAGAGCAGCTGAGAAACTCTCTGAATCAACACGATCGATATACTATTCTATCAACTGAGCTGTTACTATGCTGAAATCTTTTCAAATTTCAAATCTCACGCTTATTGTATACATTCATTGCATTCAAGGCTATACTTCGAGCTTACAAGCACAAACTGTTATTATTATAATACTTGATCTTGAAGAGATCAATTGTGCTAAATTATTTCATTCCAATTGAGTACTGTAAACTGGTTCGTAACTAAGAGTTTCAGTTTGGCTTTGTTAAGTCCAAAACTGAAGTGGGTCTGTACAAATCTTTGTATCGATCAAAGTCTTTTAGTGAATATCCTATCTTTGTGATAAAAAGGGTGACGTAGGAGTTTTTGAAATCTCCGAACATCCATAAAATCTTGTGTCTTCTCATTTCTATTTTATTCTATCTATCAGTCAGTTTATTTCCGTACTTTTATTGTTAACTGATTGATATCGACTTACAAGATTCCCAATTATCAGTTTATCACTAAACTGACTCATAAAAAGAGAAAAGGTTGTGAAAATTGTTAGTGTTTATTCAATCCCCTCCCCTTTAAACACTCTTTAACCTTTACCCAATCCTATCAAGTGATATCAAAGCAATTGAATCTTGTTCCTTAATATTCCAATATACAAACTGATTACAATGTCTTCATTCAACAAAATTCCAATGTTCTCCAGAGAGGATTTTGATGATTGAAAAATCAGAATGCAGGCTCATCTAGCTGCACAAGATGATGACCTGTGGTATGTTATTACAGACGGACCCATGAAAATATTAAAGGCAAACACAATTGTTTCCATAACTGATGGGGCACCACACCGCATTGAAAAACCCTGAGATGAATGGACAGCTGAAGACAGGAGAAAAGCCAACTCGGACAACGTGGCTAAAGACATTTTGTACAAAACACTGGATAAAGTCACTTTCAGCAAAATAAAAATGTGCAAAACTGCTAAGGAAATCTGGGAAAAACTGATTCAGCTCTGCGAAGACAATGTGCAAACCAAGGAGAATAAACTATCTGTTGCTGTTCAAAAATTCGACAATATCAAGATGAATATTCGAGAATCCATCCACAAATATGATGAAAGAGTCAATAGCATATTAAACGAACTTAATGCACTCGGAAAGTTGTATTCAAATAAAGAGGTAGCACTCAAAGTAGTCAGAGTTCTTCCCAAGGAATGAGATGTTAAGGCCATGGAAATGCGAGAATCAAATGACCTAAACAAGGTCAAACTTCATGATTTATTTGCTGATTTATAAATCTACGAGTTTGAGTTGCAAACCAGAGAAGGGGAACCTTCTACACCAGCTGCTACAACTGCCCTAACTGCTGTCAAACTGGAACCAACTGGTTCAGTTGACAAATCTGCTGATCAGTTAAGTAATGACGGTATGTCATTATTTGTCAAAAAGTTTGGAAGATTTATGAGAAGAAATCAAGGAAACTTTCAAAGACAATATCCGAGAAATAACTCCAACGAAGAACCTAATGCTTGCTACAACTGTGGCAAAGCTGGTCACTTTATTGCTGACTGTCCTAAGCCAATGAAGGACAGTCAAGGGTCAATTGAAAAGGGAAAGAAATCTGACGAGCACAAGAGAAGAACTAAGGATGATAAGAAATCATACAGAAATAAACATGAGGGGCTTCTAGCATAGGAAAGCAAGTTCAAATAGGCAGAATCTGACAGTGATGATTCAGAACCTGAGATCTTGAGCTGCTCCAGTGATGATGATGAGGAGGTCAAGTGTCTGATGGCTGACGACACAGAACTAGAGTCAACCAGTCAAAAGGTATTCAATTTTAGTTCAACTGACTTCACATGAGATGAACTTATTTCTAAACTTCATGACATGTATCACAAGCTTGCCCTATCTTATGAGAAGGCCAAAGCAAAGGAAACTAATCCCAAAGACGATAAAATTGAAACTGATGAATCAGTTGATCTGTTGATTCTTAAACAGAAGATTGCTGAGCTGAATGCTGAAATAAACAAGAATCAATCTATGATTCAGCAGTTGATGCTTGAGAATTCAAAGCAAACTGAGCTTATTAAGGCATGGAATAAATCATCTGTTGCACTAGCTGAAATACAAGATAAACAAAAATTAGTTACTGATAAAACTATTTTAGGGTTTAGCAACCAAGATGAAACTTTCACCAGTGATACTCAGCCAAAACTGAACATGGGCAAAGAGAAATATATTCACTTTGTAAAATCTGTTGTGGTACAAGAACAACCTGAGCCAACCAATTGTACAGCCTATTGAAAATAAGAACAAGGCTAGAAGGTATAGTATTGGTTGTAGCACAAAAATTTCAACTGACCTACAAAATCAGTCACCAAAAATGTTCATCAATAAATACCTGAACTATTCAAATGGCTACTCCAATTACTATAACAATAAGATTATTCAGAAAGGATATCGGTTGAACAACCGGTTGAACAAGGTTAAAGTTCATATTGCTTCATCTGCACACTACACATCAAGCATACACAAGCTTAGAAAAACTATTTGGAACACAGCAACTGGAAAGTCAGTTAGACTGGTCCAAGTCTGGGTTCCTAAAGGACTAATCAGTTTAGGACCCAGATAGATGTGGGTACCAAGATTATATATTGTGTGTGATTGCAGGTGATAGGTACAAACAAACAATCAACCTAGTATCTAGTCCAAACATCAGTTTTGGAGACAACTCCAAAGGTAAAACTATGGGTAAGGGTAAGTTTATCCATGGTAATTTTACTATCAAAGATGTTTTACTAGTTGAGAATTTGAAATATAACTTGATTAGCATCAGTCAGTTATGCGACAATAAATTCTCCGTTCAGTTCGACAAACACATTTGCTCAGTTAGAGACTTAACTGATGAGGTCATCCTAACTGGCAATCGTTGTGGGAACACCTACAAAGTTAGTTACTGATCAACCTTATGCATCAGTTTGTTTTATAACTTTCAAATCTTCTAAAAACTGGTTGTAGCATAAGAGGTTGAACCACCTAAACTTTAAATCTATTGCTTATCTGAGTAACCATGATCTTGTAACGGGTTTTCCTAAAATATATTTTTTAAAAGATAAAATTTGTTCAGCATGTCAGTTTGGTAAGCAAGTAAGATCTTCATTTAAAAACAAGGGTTGTAAATCATCTTCCCGATGCTTAGAACTGCTACATATGGATCTTTTTGGTCCTATACCAGTCATGAGCTTAGGAGGAATTAAATACACCTTAGTAGTCATGGATGATTTTTCAATATTTACTTGGGTTATCTTTCTTAAATCCAAATACCAAACTGCTGCACAACTAATTAAGCTTTTTAAAAGACTATTAAATGAAAAATCAGTTGGGATTGATCGAATAAGGTCTAATCGAGGGACTTAATTCATCAATCAAAATATTTTACAATTTTAGAAAATACTGGGATCAAGCATAAGCTCTCAGCAGCAAGAACTCCTCAACAAAATGGTGTAGTTGAGAGAAGAAATCGGACCCTTAAAGAAGCTGCTAGAACAATGCTTGCTGATTCTGGTATTTCTCAGACGTTTTGGGCAGAAGCAGTAAACAATGCATGTTACACTCAGAACAGATCAATGATTAATAAGAATCATTTGAAAACACCGTATGATATCTGGCATGGACGCAAAAGTGTGGTTTTTTATTTCAAAATATTCGGGTGCAGATGTTTTATTCTTGATAATGGCAAAAATCATTTAAAAGATTTTGATGCTAAATCTGCAAAGGGACTATTTATTGGGTATTCATCAGTTAGTAAAGCTTACAAAGTTTTTAACAAATGCACTTTGAATGCAGAAGAGTCAATTCATGCTGTATTTGATGAATCTATGCTAACTGATAAGCCAACTGATCGAGTCGAGCTAGTTGATCGCTTTTTAGATATTAGTTTGGAGGATGATAATTAAGAAGAGAATCATATTAATCGAAATATCCTTCAAACACCTGAACCTGAAGTGCTGGATCAATCAGTTGAACAAGAAATTGCTACTGATAATCAGTTGATACAGGAGCAACTGAAACTGAAGAAAATATTCCGTTTCCAACCGAAGCAGTTGTAGAGATGGATGCAACAAATGTTGAGTACAGATGGAAGAAATCACATCCACCAGAATCGATAATTTGTAATCCATCTGATTCGGTAAGAACTCTGAATCAAATGTTTAATTTATTTAATCATTCAGCTTTCGTTTCCCAACTTGAACCTAAGAAAACTGATGAAGCTCTTGCTTATCCTAACTGGATAAATGCCATGCAAGAAGAGCTAAATCAGTTTACCCATAACAATTTATGGAACTTAGTTCCAAGACCAGTTTCTAAAACCATTATAGGTACAAAGTGGGTATACAGAAACGAACTGAACGAAGATGGTTCAGTTGTGCGCAACAAAGCGTGGCTTGTAGCACAAAGATATAGACAAGAAGAAGGAATAGATTATGATAAAACTTATGCATCAGTTGCAAGACTGGAAGCAATCAGAATGTTCCTTGCTTATGCCTAATTCAAGAACTTTAAAGTCTACCAGATGGACGTGAAGAGTGCATTTTTGAACGGTCAGTTGCATGAAGAAGTATATGTTGAACAACCACCAGATTTTGTTAATCACTCTCTTCCAGATCATGTTTATCATTTGAACAAAGCCTTATATGGTCTTAAACAAGCTCTAAGAGCTTGGTATGAAACTCTTACAAAATTCCTAACTGATCACGATTTTACTGTTAGATCAGTTGATAAGACTATGTTCAAATTTTCAAAGAATAATCACATTTTACGTGTACAAATATATGTTGATGATATTATTTTTGGGTCAACAAACCCTAAATTATGTGAGAAATTTGCCAAGTTAATGCAGGAAAAATTCGAGATGAGTATGATGGGTGAAATGAAATTTTTTCTCGGTCTGCAAGTGAAGCAACTGGAAACTGGTATTTTTATCAGTCAGACCAAACATACGAAGGAATTTCTTGAGAAATTTAGCATGGAAACATGTTCACCTGCAATTACTCCCACGAGTTCATCAATCAAACTAGATAATGATCAAGGGGGGATATCAGTTGAGACGACACTTTACAGAGGTTTAATAGGTTTATTATTGTACCTAATTGCTAGTCGTCCTAATATTGTATATGTTGTTTGTATGTGTGCTAGATTTCAGGCAGATCCTAAGCAATCGCATTTTTCAGCTGCCAAACGCATCTTAAAATATCTTAAAGGCACACAAAATGTGGGCTTATGGTATGCTAAGGACTCTGCTTTCAAATAAGTTGGATATTCAGATGCAGATTATGCAGGATGTAAGCTAGATCGTAAAAGCACATGTGGATCATGTCAGTTTCTAGGAGACAGACTGATTTCATGGTTCAACAAGAAGAAAACATCCATAGCAACTTTCACAACTGAAGCAGAATATCTTGCTGCTGGAAGCTACTGTGCACAACTGATCTGGATTCAGCAACAACTGAAAGATTATGGAGTCATTGCAAAAGAATCACCAATATTTTGTGATATTACAAGAACGATTGCAATTACATACAATCTTGTTCTTCACTCGAGGACCAAGCATATCGATATCAGGCATCACTTCATCATAGATCATTCTCTGAAGAAAGCAATAAGGCTGGAATACATACCAACTGAACAACAAGCAGCTGACATCTTCACCAAATTCTTACCAGAGGATAAGTTTTCTCATATTCTTGGTTTAATTGATCTGTCTTAATTATATCAATGATAATGTCGTTACGTCAGTTGTTGATTTTTATTCAGTTAGTCAAATATCAGTTAATAATTATTTAGTTAGCCATTATCAGTTAATTAACAGTTTGTCAACTGATATTCGTTCATATGCAGATAACGAAAGAGCAATGAATCGAAACAACAATTTTATTTATATAATCTCATCCAGGTTACACGATTCAGTTCTTTTTCAGTGGCATCTTGCCAAAGGGACAATCAATTAGACAATTCATGACAACTGATATTGAAAAAATAGAAGAAGATGAAGAGATTCTAGTCAACTGAAAGCCTTTGACTTATTCAGACTAAGCTTATCTTACCCTTTCTTTTATTCATATGCATTTATTGAGGGAGAATATCGAATATAAACGGTTAACTGAGAAGACAATAGTCATTTGGTCTTCAACTGAAATGACCAGCCTTCAACTGATCACTCAGTTGCTGACCTAACTGATCTTCTCCAATAAGTTAACTAATTAATCGATAAATATTCCATAATAACTGATGTGACTGATAATTACGCATTTAATTGATGTCTTTCAATGAATAGTATTGTAAAAAGTGGCCCCACGTAGCCCATTTAAATTCTACACATGTTTTCATCACACGTACACACGATTTTATTCAATTTATCTTGAACTGACACGTGTCCAAAAATTTGAAAAGTCACATACATATGTACTTGTCCCCGCCTCATTTCAGTTTTTTCTTTACGCGCATTTCAGTCTACAGAGCAAATCAATACACATAACTTTCTCTCTCGCAGACAACCAATCTTTCAGCAATTGGAAATCAAGTTCCGGCGTACATGCTAAATGCAATGGCAATTGATTTTGATTCAGTCATGTCTGTCCAGGACGAGGATATCAAGAATGTGTTTCTCAAACTAAAGGCTGCTGGGCTGAAGACATTTATGGGACTATCTTTATAGAGCCCAAAATTAGTACACGTAAAACTCATGCATTTATTTAATTGTTAAAATTATTTATTTAAGTTTAAAGTGATTTTAGCGGGACATGATTTATGAATTTGCATTATTTTTTAAATTATTTATGTTTATGTGAAGCATGTTAAAATCTTTTCTTGAGTTTCATGTTTCAAGCGATTATTCGATGCGGGATCGAGGAAGATAAACCGACGACGATTTTGGCGATTTTAAAATGTGGTATTTTATTTTAAGTTAGGATTGGGGCATTTTAAATGATTTATTTAGTTTCTAAGCATTTTTAAAGCCTAATTTATTTATTAGGTGATTTTAAGATTTTAAACTTTTAAAGTTTATCAATTGTGTATTTTATTTCAAATGTAGGAATGCTAGTGTTTTAGTGGGGAAATTAATATTTTAATTATCATGTAATTGTTTATTATTTATTTAATTAAGTTGATTAGCCCTTAATCACCCTTAATTTCTTCCCCACCACTCACACACACGTTACAATTTTTACAAAAAAACTCACACACACACACTCTTTTACACACACCACAACCGATAGACACACACACATTTCATTGCATTCAATTTCATTTCCTTTGAAGAAGAGTTAGGGTTCTTAGAGCTAGAAGCAGTCTCCCCTCCTCTTCAAAAGTTCAGCAATTCTCGTCCATTTTTCTTTAAGAAAATCGTGCCACGTTCGTCCCGGATCAACCCCACAACCTTCGCGCTTCGGTATCATCGTTTCGGTAGTTTTACAGATCAAGGCATGTATATTCTATTGTTTCTGCATTGATCTAGTCATATTATGTGTTGTGATGTTTATTATGAATGAAAATTCATGTATGTTGTGAATAGGTTTGAAAAAAAACGTTTGAAATGATTTCTAGACCATAATTTTTAGAACTAAAAATGTGTCTGCTATCATTTCGATTACTGCAAAACTTTGGTCGATTTTTTGGAAATATTTTCAACATGTAAAACGTAGTATATTTTGATACCTTCGATTTGACAGTAAATTCCTAATTTTTGGACAAGAAACAAATGAGTTATGATCGTTTTTGTGGGACTGCTCAAACTGTGATTTTATGAAAATGTGTTCTTGATGTGTTCTTGATGTTTATTTGTTGCAGGCTTCATTGGGGAATGTAGGGTGATCGCTGCTGCGTTTAGGAATATTGAGTATGAGGTTGGGATGATTTTTGCTGCTTCGTTTTGTGTCGATAGGCACTTGGTTGCATTAGAAGTCGTAGGAAATGTGTTGGTGTCAAAATGTCGTGTTCACGGATTGTGTTGCGTTGTTTTTGTGTGTCGTTTTTTTGGGGCATTGTGTGAGTTTGGAACATTGCCATAGCGTCCTAGGTTGAGTTCCGTTGCATCGGTTTGGGTCGTTTGAGCGTGACTTTTAAAATTGCATCAAAATGTGTTCTTTTGGTTGGTTGTGCGCAACATTAGCGCCGCAGCGCTCATCAGGAAGAGCCACAGCACCCGTTCTGTGCAAGTCTAGCGCCACAGCAGCCGCAACACTGCCCTCGTGGCGCCGCAGCGCTAGACCTGCGGCATTGCTAGCGCCGCAGCGCTGGTGCCTAGCACCTAGCCGCAGCGCAGCAGTGTCCAATCCCTAGACGCTTGTGCATGACTTTTAAACCACTATTTTTATGTTCATGCCTTCCATGTTTGAGGAAAAGTTCACGCTTGATATAGAGGTTGTTTTGGGGTTCGATGTCATGGTTTAGTACGACGATTAAATGAGGTCAAGTCCCAAGTGATATAGAACGTCATAAGTAAATTTTCATTTCGGGTGGTGAGCATGACTTTTACGTCCAGGTTATGAAAATTAAGTGCATGTAATCGTACTAGAATATGCAGCAATGGCTCCAAACGAGATCCAACGAATCCCTCAACGCCATGTAAGTATGTTCGACGTGCAAAAGAAAATATTTTATGTTTTTGAGGTATGCTAAATGTCTTGTGACCAATTATGAACGGGTTTGGAAGCCAGTAATCATAGCCGGGGACTTCTTTACCTCGGTAAAGCATGAACGGGTTTAGATCAGGATTGTAAAGTGGTAAAGCATGAACAGGGACCAATCCACCTGGTAAATCATGAATGGGGATCTCATGTATGTGGTAGTGGATTTTTCCTACCAGCCTAGTTCTGTGGTTTAGTCTGATCAGGCACATTTAGATATGGGTCACTTGCTTTGAAACATATCTGTATGAAAAATGATGAAGTTTATGCATGTTCAAGTATGTTTATGAAAAGTTTCATGATGATGGCACGTCTATGTTTATGTTATTACGTTCAAGTTTAAGTATGTATACTTTACTTTAAAAATTCATGTGGTTTTATTATGTATTACTTTTTATTTTCAGTATATACATGTTGAGTCTTTAGACTCACTAGACTTGATCGATAAAGGTGAGAACGATTATGAGGAGACGAGGGGTGGTGACCAATGAGTTGGCTTGGACTGCGCAATAGGCTAAACCCGAGGACCGTCCATGTTTTACGAATTTATGAATGTTGATTCAAATAATCTGATTTTCACGAGATTGTTTATTTTGTTTAAACGTTTACCTTTTTGCAAACTTTGGTTGTAATTGTTTTTACTTTGAATATTTTTAGACGAGCAGTTTATTTTTATCTCAAATTGAAAGTTTATTATTTGTTTAAGAAAATTTTTATTTTTTCCCAAATTTTAAAATAGTTTCAAAGTACGGTACGTTACAGTTGGTATCAGAGCGGTGTTTTTGTAAAGTGTTATGCCTACTGCCAGTTGCGAGAAGCTCAGGAAGTCACACATCAAGTCTGTAAGTTTTAAATTATTTCATGTAGTAAGCATCAAGTCATGATTTCAGCATGTACATGTTTTAAGTTCAAATTAGGTGCATCTTATGATATAGATATTTTTTTCATGCATGCTAGTTTTACGTGTTGGGTAAATTTTGGAATAGTATACCTCCAGACGTAGGATTGTGTGTGGAGCAGGTGATGAGAATAGGGAGCCTCAGGATGGGGAGGGGGCCACTCCTCCTCGTCCACCCCCAGATATGCATGCACAGATGCTTGTAGGGATGACTTAGTTCTTCGCAAAATTTGTGAGGAACAATGCTGCAGTGGATACAGGGGCGAGGCACAGACCAGAGGTGATTGTGAGAGGTTTACGAGGATGGATCCGAAGAGTTCTCGGGGACTACTGATCCTATGATAGCTGAATGTTGGATTAAGTCCATCGAGGTAATTTTTGCGTTTATGGAGCTGCAGGTTGCAGACAGGATCAGGTGTGTCATATTCCTTCTGACAGGAGACGTCAGACTATGGTGGGAGAGTGTATCAGTGTCAATGAACTTGCAAAAACTGACGTGGAATGGTTTCAAGGGGGTTCATGATGCTGCAACAGGGAGACAGCAATGTACTCTTCCGCCTGACCAGGGAGTTCATGATGCTGCAATAGGGAGACAGCAACGTGGTAGAGTTCGTCGGGAAGTTCGAGAGGGGGTGTCACTTTATGCCCCTGATTGCAAATGATGCCCGAGAGAAGCTGAGGTATTTTATTGATGGGTTGCGACCGATCTTGCGCCGTGATGTGAGAGTTGTTGGTTCTACTACCTATGACGTTGATGTGCCTAGAGCCTTGGTGGCAGAAAGGACCAAAGGGACATCGAGAGTGATAGATAGGGCAGGAGGCCCTAGCAGGCACCTTAGCAGCAGCAACAGCAGTTATCTCAGTTTAAGAGGCCTTTCCAAGGACAGCAGAGGATGAGGCCATTTCAGGGGCCGCCGAAAGGCAAGGGTCCTATGCCTCAGCAAAAGGCTCCTCAGAGTTTGGTAGAGCACCTTGTGTGCCCGAAGTGCAACCGCCAGCATTCGGGATAGTGTTTATGGGGATCGGGGAAATGCTTCAAATGCAGAGCAAGAGACCATGTGCTGAAGGACTGCCCACAGTGGAGGCAACCGACCTAGGGGAGAGTGTTCGCCATGCAGGTGGAGGAGGCGAACCCAAACACGACCCTGTAGACTGGTAACTTATTTAATTCTGCACCGTGTTATTTTTGCTATGCATGTTTCGAAGTTTATTTGGGATTATTAGTGTGCTAGTTAGTATTTTTGGTGACTGTGTAGAGATTTTATACTATGCTTGAGGTTAAGTTTCGTATCTGGGGATATAAGTTTTGTGTGTTGTGCTAACGTCTCTCAGGAATTATTTTCATAAAGAGAGTAACCACGAAGGCCTTGATAGATTCTGGGGCTACTTACTCTTTTATCTCAGAGACGTTCGCTAATCATTTGGATGCCAGGTCCATTGGACTCGACATGAACTATTCAGTGACAGTCCCGTCAGGAGAAGAGTTGTCAGCTACTAGCGTGGTCAGAGACATCGATCTTGAACTGCAGGGCCACCTAGTGTATGTCGTTCTGATTGTGTTGCCAATGCCAAAATTTGATATCATATTGGGAATGGACTGGTTGACGAAGAACAGAGTTCTTATTGACTTTTAGAAAAGATCAGTGTTAGTAAGACAGTTGGGTATGCAGCAATTTCTCTTTGAGCCATATAGATGGAGAAGTTTCCCTCGCATGGTCTCTTGCATGCAGGCACATATACTTATTCATAAGGAGTGTCAGGCTTTCTTGGCCAGCATTATTTCAGCACTGACGTGCCCACTCCGTCAATATCTGATGTACCAATAGTCAGATATTTTCCCGACGTTTTTCTTGATGATGTCACAGGCCTTCCACCAGAGAGAGAGGTGGAATTTGCCATCAAACTTGTGCCAGGCACCGTGCCAATCTCGAAGGCACCGTAACGTTTAGCTCCAGCTGGGATGTTAGAGTTCAAACAGCAGATTCAGGAGCTACTAGATAAGGAATTCATCCGTCCTATTTTTTCACCATTGGGCGCACCAGTGCTCTTTGTAAAGAAGAAAGATGGGAGCATGAGGCTGTGTATCGATTACCGAGAGTTGAACAAGGTGACGACCAAGAATAAATACACACTTCCAAGGATCAAGGACTTGTTCGATCAGTTGCAGTGAGCTACAGTGTTTTATAAGATAGATCTGCGATCAGGATATCATCAACTGAAAGTAAAAGATGCAGATGTTCATAAGACAGCCTTCAGAACCAAATATGGACACTACGAGTTCTTAGTGATGACGTTTGGACTGACAAATGCTCCAGCGATTTTTATGGACTTGAAAAATCGAGTATTTCATCCCTACTTAGACCAGTTCGTCATAGTATTCATTGATGACATTCTTATCTTCTCGAAGAACCATGAGGAGCACAGTCAGCATTTGGGTACAATTTTTCAGGTCTTGCAGAGTCGCAAGTTGTTTGCAAAATTCAGTAAGTGTGATGTAGAACCCGTAAATCAGTAGACGTATAAGCCATGCATAATTCTAGATTTCTAAATTTAATTGACTTCATTGCATAATTATTTTAAATCCATTTATTTGAAGTTAATTATTCATTATTTCAGTTCAGTAGTTTGATTTTTAGCATTTCAGTTATTTCAGTGAGGCCGGACCGGAGTCGGAGTTTTGAGGTAGAATTTAAGATTCGAGAAATATTTCCAGAAGTTAATTTAGCTAGCAAGTAAGTTCATTTAAGTTAGTAAGGGAGGTTTGAGGATTTAATTTAATTATTTGAGGTGATTAAGAAATGAGCTCATTTAAGTTATTTAATTAAGGGGTTAGCTCACTAAATTATTTAAAGGATTAGTAAGGCTTTCAAGGATTATTAGTTGACTAGATAACCATCACTTCCCACTCATTTTATTAGCATAATTTCGGCCCCTTAGTTGCTAGGCAACTCAATTGCCAACTCATCAACCTTTTGACCATTTCTTTGCATGTAAGTTGTAGGATAATTCAAGGATTTTTGGGAGCACAATTTAATTAAATAAATGGACATATCCTAGACTAGAAAATAAGCAAAAATCGGCCACTACCTCCTAGAAGCATCCACCAACTCATTTGATATAAAACCATAATTCAAAATTCAAATTTGGGAAGACTTGGTCTTGATATGATCCTATTATTGTACACCCTTCTCCTCACCTTCATAACCATCACTCCCCCTCCCTCACCACCGAAATACCTCATCATTTAGATCCATTTTCAGTGTAGAAAAATCGTGAGTCTTAGCTGGAGGGAAGGCAAGAAAAATCGAGAGCAAGAAAGGTAGACAAGAAGCGCTCCATCTCCTCCGTGCCGCGTCGTCGTCGTTTCGTTCGTTTTCTTCCGAAACGAAGCCAGGCATGTCTAGATTTCTTTCAAACCTCAATCAAGTCATATTATCATTTATTTTTCAGTACATGATCATGTTTATTCAAGCAAAAACCGAGATACATGTCAAAACATTTTGGAACAACACATGCAGAATTTTCGTTTTTCCTTGGCAGCTTCACGTTTTCTTTTAGTTTTGGGGGTTTCAGGTTGTGGTTCGACTCCAGGCTCCCAAGGCGACTCCTAGACACGTAATAGGATGCATTAGGACCATTTTGGCCCATTCAAACCAGCCCCATGCTTGCTGGAAATTCAGAATGACAGCAAGTTCCCATAGGCGCAGATTGGTGTTTCGAAATTTCAGTTTTTGTGTCAAGGGGTTGGATCTGATCTTGGCTGCCCTAAGGGCTCTTAGCCATGGTTGGATCACACCCCTAGCATGTCTAAGACGTGACTAAGTTTCCCTTTTGGTGGCTTGGTCCATGGCTCATCGGTTTTTAATAAAAACATCACAACAGCTCCTATACCCCTTCGGCTACTTCGGTTGGACAGCTTTTGGTTTGTTTCTTTTGGTTGCTTGGTATGGATCTTGGTTGGCCTATGGCCCTTAGCCACGGTTCATATCATGCTCCTAGATGTCTAGATTGTGCCATGGTCAATCAAATGGCCACTGGAACGACGCAAGACATCGATCTAAACAAAACACTACACACGCATGTACGTTGCTCTCGGTTGGACCCTTCGGTTGAGTTTTGGTGTGATGCGGATTGTGGCTGGCCTAGGGCCCTTAGCCATGGTTCAAATCATTCCTTGGGATGTTGGTAAGAGTCTCTGGTTGGTGGTTCACGCCCCTAATGGCCGATAGTCTCGAAACCAACGCAAGTCTTGTAGTTGCGCAGCTGCTGGAAATTACAGCAAGTTGCTGTGTCGTTTAGAAGGCTCGTTTGAGTTCTTGGTTGGCTTTTAGCCCATGTCCTTGGACTGGACAGTGCCTCATTGAGTTGGGAAGGTCATGTTTTTGACCGTTCGTGATTCGGATCATTTTTGAGGTCGTACGAGAATTTACGGTGCAATGTGCCAAATTGACTCTCGAAAGAGCGTTTCGTGTTTTGGCCTCCATTCCACCTAGATTTCGACCCTATCATTTTAGGAGCATTATTTTATGATTTTTCAGCGTATTTTAATCATGACTATATGTCGATTCGGTGTCGGTTCAGGTTGGCTCGGAGTCATGATTAAATGCGAAGTCATTAGGCGTCATAGTCGCATCTTTTGAATGTAAATTGCATAGTTGGTCAAGTTTAAGCTATTGCATATCTTTCATGGCACAGTTAGGTTGCAGCGAGCCTGGGGAGGATCCAATCCAATCCAGTTGGTAAAATTACAGGAATTTTCATTACGCCAGTTAATTATTTTACGTGCATTAAATAGAAAATGATTATTTTTGAGATTTATGCGATATGGCTTGTGGTTCATTCACTATGTGGGAGTGTTATTTCATACGGTCGCCAGTGACCGATCAGTTCAGTATGGTACCACCCGGTCGCCAGTGACCGATCAGTTCAGTATGGTACCACCCGGTCGCCAGTGACCGGCCAGCTCAGTTCAGTTTCAGCCTCCCCGGTAGCCAGTTACCGATCAGTTCAGCTTAGTGCAGTGGCCACAGGCGTAAAACATAATCTCAACAGAAAATTTTATCAGTTATTTCAGTACAGGCTCCAAGGAGCAAATATTTTTACTGTGATTATCAGTTCAGTTATGCACGTATTATAATTGCTCAGTACAGATTATTTTCAGTATGCCTCAGGACATGATATTTTATCCCATGCATATTTTAATTCCGATTTTTACTCGTTAGATGCGATTTATGCATGCTGAGTCTTTAGGCTCACTAGACTTGATTGTTGTAGGTACTGATGAGGCCAGGGCCGAGGGCGGGGACCAGTGAGCCAGCTTGGGTCGGCAGTAGTGGCACCCGAGGACCTCAGTGCAGCAGTTGTTATTTTATTCCGCAAACAATTTTTATCAGTCGTTGGATAATTTTTAAGTTGTTATTGTTGGCAAAACTTTATTTTCTTCCGCTGCTATTATTTTAAACATTGAACTTGATTCCCCAGTGATTTTATGAATGAGGCCATTTAAGTTCTTTTAAAAAGAAAATTTTTAATTTTCCGCAAATTTCAAGAAAGGAGTTCTAGGGTCTTTACATGTGAATTCTGGTTGGAGAAGGTAGCGTTTTTGGGTCATATAATATCTAGCAGTGGCATTGAGATGGATCCAGCTAAGGTGACAGCAGTTAAGGAATGGGTTGAGCCGAAGAATTCGTTAGAGATTCGCAGTTTCCTAGGCTAAGAAGGCTACTACGGGAAATTCATTCAGGGATTTTCTTCGATTAAGAATGCTAAATTCGTATGGAGTGAAAGATGTCAGAAAAGCTTTGATACTTTGAAGCAAGCTCTTATCACAGCGCCAGTTTTATCCATGTCATTAGGGCAATGTAATTTCGTGTTTTACACAGATGCTTCTAAGCTCGGGTTAGTCGTAGTATTGATGCAGCATGGTCGGGTTATAACTTATGACTCCAGATAGTTGAAAGTGTATGAGAAAAATTATCTGATTCATGATCTCGAGTTAGCTGCCATTGTCTTTGCATTGAACATTTGGAGACATTATTTATACGGCGAGAAATGCCAGATATTTACTGACCACAAGAGTCTCAAGTATTTTTTCACGCAGAAAGAGCTGAATATGAGACAAAGACGGTAGTTGGAGTTAGTGAAAAACTACGATTATGAAATTAGCTACCATCCGGGGAAAGCTAATGTCGTAGCAGATGCTTTGAGCAGAAAAGTTGTAGTCATAGCACAGATGTCAGTGCAGAGATCTCTTCAGTCAGAGATTCAGAAGTTTGGTTTAGAGGTTTATCCTAAGGACAAGGCTCCTAAGTTGTCTAATTTGACAGTCTAGTCTTCTTTGCTAGACCGAATCCGTTGAGGTCAGCCTTCGGATGAGCAGTTATAGAAATGGAGACTGAAGGATGAAGCCAAGGGCAATGTACTCTACACAGTGTCTGATGGTATCGTGAAGTACAGAGGGAGGATAAGGGTGCCTAGTGTTGATTCAATCAGAGAAGATATTTTGACAGAGGCACATACATCTCTGTATTCTATCCACCCAAGAGGTACCAAGATGTACAAGGATTTGCAGATTCTGTATTGGTGGCTAGGTATGAAGCTAGACATCCGTCGATTTATGTCAGAATGCCTCACTTGTCAGCAAGTGAAAGCAGAGTATCAAGGGCCAGCAGGAATGCTTAAGCCACTCTCTATCCTCGAGTGGAAATGGGAGAACATCACCATGGATTTCGTTGTTGGTTTGCCGAGGTCAGTCAGAGGATCCAATGCCATTTGGGTTATAGTGGATCGACCTACTAAGTCGGCACATTTCTTACCGGTGAAGAGGACTTTCTCCATGACTCAGTATGCAGAGCTCTATATCAGGGAGATAGTCTGTTTGCACGAGAACCCGGTTTCTATTGTGTCCGACAGGGACCCGAGATTCACATCGTCCTTCTGGAAGAGTTTACATGAAGCCATGGGACGAAGGATCTATTCGGTACTGCATTCCACCCTCAGACAGATGGTCAATCTGAGCCAGTGATTCAGATTTTGGAGGATTTGTTGCGAGCTTGTGGGATCGATTTCCATGGAAATTGGGAATCAAAGCTACCTCTAGTGGAGTTTACCTACGACAACAGTTTCCAATCATCTATAGGTATGGCTCCCTACGAGGAACTGTATAGAAGGAAGTGCAGATCGCAGATTCATTGGGATGAAGTCAATGTGAGATCAAAACTTGGTCCAGAGATTGTTCTTCAGACTGTAGACGTGGTGGTCAAGATCCGAGATAGGATGAAGACCGCCCAGAGTCGTCAAAAGAGTTATGCTGACAAGAGGAGGAGGGATCTTGAGTTTGCCGTAGGAGATCACATTTTCGTAAAGATTGCACTATGAAGGGTGTTATGAGATTTGAGAAGAGAGGCAAGCTTAGTCCGAGGTTTATTGGACCATGTGAGATTCTTGACATAGTTGGGACACTAGCTTATCGTGTAGCTCTATTGCTGAACCTGGCCGGAGTATACAATATGTTCAACGTTTCGATGCTGAGGAATTACATAGCAAATCCTTCGCATGTTTTGAGTTTTGAGCCGTTGCAGTTGGCTATAGATCTGTCGTACGAGGAAAGACCTGTCCAAATTCTAGACAGAGAGGAACTAAGACTCAAGAACAAATTGACCAAGTTGATCAAAGTCCGATAGTTGAATCAATCAGTGGAAGAGGCCACTTGGGAGGCCGAGACATATACAAGGAATCGCTACCCGGAACTGTTTGGTAAGACTTAATTTCGAGGACAAAATTTATTTAAGTGGGGGAGGAATTGTAGAACCCAAAATCAGTACACGTAAAAGACATAGGTTTATTTAATTGTTAAAATTATTTATTTAAGTTTAAAGTGATTTTAGCGGGGCATGATTTATGAATTTGCATTATTTTTTAAATTATTTATGTTTATGTGATGCACGTTAAAATGTTTTCTTGAGTTTTATGTTTCAGGCGATTATTCGATGCGGGATCGAGGAAGATAGACCGGCGATGATTTTGACAATTTTAAAATGTGGTATTTTATTTTAAGTTAGGATTGGGGATTTTTAATTGATTTATTTAGTTTCTAAGCATTTTTAAAGCCTAATTTATTTATTAGATTATTTTCAAATTTTAAACTTTACAGTTTATCAATTGTGTATTTTATTTCAAATGTAGGAATGTGTTTTAGTGGGGAAATTAATATTTTAATTATCATGTAATTGTTTATTATTTATTTATTTAAGTTTATTAGCCGCTAATCACCCTTAATTCCCTCCCCACTAACTCACACACACGTTACAATTTTTACACAAAAACGCATGCACACACCCACAAACGATAGACACACACACACATTTCTTTGCATTCCATTTCATTTCCTTTGAAGAAGAGTTAGGGTTCTTAGAGCTAGCAGCAGCTGCCTCTCCCTCTTCAAAATTTCAGCACTTTTCGTCCATTTTTCTTCAAGAAAATCGTGCCACGTTCGTCCCGGATCAACCCTTACATCCTTCCCGCTTCAGTATCGTCGTTTTGGTAGTTTTAAAGATCAAGGCATGTATATTCTATTGTTTCTGCATCGATCTCATCATATTATGTGTTGTGATGTTTATTACGCGTGAAAATCAATGATGTTGTGAATAAGTTTGAGCAAAACCGTTTGAAATGATTTCTAGACCCAAATTTTTAGATCTAAAAACGTGTCTGTTGTCATTTCGATTACTGCGAATATTCGGTCTATTTTCTGGAAATGTTTTTAACATGTAAAACGTAGTACTTTTTTATAACTTTGATTTGACAGTAAATTCTAATTTTTGGACAAGAAACGAGTGAGTTATGATCATTTTCGTGGGACTGCTCAAACTGTGATTTTATGAAAATATGTTCTTGAAGTTTATTTGTTGCAGGCTTTGTTGGAGAACGTTGGGTGATCGCTGTTGTGTTTAGGTATATTGAGTATGAGGTTGGGATGATTTTTTTGCTTCATTTCGTGTCGATAGGCCCTTGGTTGCATTAGAAGTCGTAGGAAATGTGTTAGTGTCAAAATGTCGTGTTCACGGTTGTGATGCGTTGTTTGTTGTGCGTCGTTGTTTGGGGGCGTTGTGTGAGTTTGGAACATTGCCATAGCGTCCTAGGTTGAGTCTCGTTACATAGGTTCGGGTCGTTTGAGCGTGACTTTTAAAATTGCATCAAAATATGTTCTTTTGGTTGGTTTTGCGTAGGGTTAGCGCCGCAGCGCTCACCAGGGAGTGCCGCAGTGTTCTTTCTGCGCAATTCGAGCGCCACGACGCTGGCCTTGTGGTGCCGCAGTGCTGGTGCCTAGCGCCTAGGCGCTAGGTAGTGCCGCAGCGCAGCACTGCTCAGCGCCTAGACGCATGTCCATGACTTTTAAACCACTATTTCAGGTCCATGCCTTCCATGTTTGGGGAAAATTTCACACTTCATATAAAGATTGTTTTGGGGTTCGATGTCATGGTTTAGTACCACGATTAAACGAGGTCAAGTCCCGAGTGATTTAGAACATCATAAGTAAATTGTCATTTCGGATGGGGAGCATGAATTTTACGTACAGATTATGAAAATTAAGTGCATGTAATCGTACTAGAATGTGCAGCAGTGGCCCCAAGCGAGATCCAAGAATCCCTCAATGCCATGTAAGTATGTTCGACGTGCAAATGAAAATATTTTATGTTTTTGAGGTATGCTAAATGTCTTGTGATCAATTATCAACGGGTTTGGAAGCCAGTGAACGTGGCCAAGGACCTCTCCACCTTGGTAAGCATGACCGGGTTTAGATCAGGATTAGAAAGTGGTAAAGCATGAACAGGGACCAATCCACCCGGTAAAGCATGAATGGGGATCTCATGTATCTGGTAGTGGATTTTCTCTTCCAGCCCAGTACTGTGGTTTAGTTTGATCAGGCACATTTATGTATGGGTCACTTGGTCTGAAAGATATCTACGCAAAATGATGAAGTTTATGCATGTTCAAGTATGTATGATGCAAGTATGTTTATGAAAAGTTTTATGATGATAGCACGTCTATATTTATGTTATTACGTTCAAGTTTAAGTATCTACGCTTTATTTTAAAAATGCATGTGGTTTTATTATGTATTACTTGTTATTTCCAGTATATACATGTTGAGTCTTTAGACTCACTAGACTTGATCGATGAAGGTGAGGACGAGTATGAGGAGAAGAGGGGTGGGGACCAATGAGTCGGCTTGGATACGCAGGAGGCTAAACCCGAGAACCGTCCATGTTTTACGAATTTATGGATGTTGATTGAAATATTCTTATTTTCAAGAGATTGTTTATGTTGTTTAAATTACCTTTTTGCAAACTTTGGTTGTAATTGTTTCTACTTCGAATATTTTTAGACGAGCAGTTTATTTTTATCTCAAATTGAAAGTTTATTATTTGTTTAAGAAATTTTTATTTTTCCACAAATTTTAAAATAGTTTAAAAGTACGGTACGTTACAGTTGGTATCAGAGCAGTGTTTTTGTAAAGGGTTATGCCTACTTCAAGTTTTGAGAAGCTCACGAAGTCACAGTTGGAACTGATCAGTTACTACAATCAGTTGTGAGCTTATCAGCTACATCCTATCAGCTTATTTTCTGGAGTACACGTCATCAGTTAAGGAAAAGGACGTTCAATCGACAACTATAAAAAAACTGATTGCAACAAGTAGTGGGATCGCTGCATTTCATAAAAGCTGCAGTGTACGATTGTCAGAAGAATGTTGACGTGGCAAACAACGGATAGAAAGTTTCAAATCGTATTAAATATTACCGTTGGAGGCAAAGCCTATAAATAGCAGAGAGGAGCAGCTGAGAAACTCTCTGAATCAACCCGATCGATATTCTATTCTATCAACTGAGTTGTTATTCTGCTGAAATCTTTGCAAATTTCAAAGCTCACGCTTATTGTATACATTCATAACATTCAAGGCTATACTTCGAGCTTACAAGCACAAACTGTTACAAGTATAACACTTGATCTTGAAGAGATCAGTTGTGCTAAATTATTTATGTCCAATTGAGCACTGTAAACTGGTTCGTAACTAAGAGTTTCAGTTTGGCATTGTTAAGTCCAAAACTGAAGTGGGTCTGTACAACTCTTTGTATCGATCAAAGTCTTTTAGTAATATCCTATCTTTCTGATAGAATGGGTGACGTAGGTGTAAGGTCCAGGAATTTAATTCACGTAACCTGAATGCATGCAATCTAGGATTTTTATTTAAATTATGTGCTTAATTATTTTTATGCCTTTAATCCATAATTCATGCATGATAAGATTTATTTCATGAAATCTTCATAAGTTCATGCATTACGGTTTTTAGTTGCATCTAACGCTCGAACAAGGAACCGAGACCGGAGAATTTTCAGGAAAAATTATTTTAACACATGATTTATTTTTATTAATTAATATAAGGTGTTTTAAGTGTATTTTTCAAAAATTGGATTTTATTGGGAATTTTTACCCGCGAGATTTTATTTTTAACGGTACGTAAATTTTATAGAATCAGGAGATTTTTTGAGAGTTCGGCTAATATTTTCAAAATCTTTCCAACAGGAAATATTTTTCGGGAGTGTGTTTGAATTTAATGGGCCTAATTTTAAGCTTATTGGGCTTAAGTATTCTTTTAAAACTTTAATTAACAAGATTAGGGCCCATTAACTTTTTAATTAACTATTTTTTATATAACCCTAAACACCCCCTAACCTACTCATAACCTTCCACAGCCGACACTCACCCCTCCCATTCAGAATTCTCTCGGTTTCAGCAAGGAGTTTCTCAAGGTTCCTTGGTTTCAACTTTTTCTTGAAAAGAAAATTCCCCCGGGTCTCCCTCGCATCGTTCTTGTTCTTCAAACTCCACAGGCACGCATTGTGCTTCGTTTATGCATCATACACTTTGTATACATGCTGTTGGTTGATTATTTGCGTTTAAAAATATCAATCTCTATCATGCTTGCATGTTTTTACGGTTTTGTCATGAAACACTCACATTTTTTTACTGTCTTGCAAGTGGGCTGCGATCTTGGACGTTAAGGGGCCGAGCAGGGTGCAGTGAGGGTGTCTAAGGGTTTAGAATGGTGGCTGGTGGTTGTAGGATGCTTAACCGAAGGGGTGCTTCAAGGAGATAGCTCTTTTTCTTGGGGGTTTCGGCGCGCAGAGGTTAGCTAGCATCACCAGGGCCTAGCCGAGCCTTAGGCCAGATCCTGATGGGTATGAGACAAGTCTTGGAAGGGCTCAATGTGTACTGGAATCTACCCCAGGCGCTGGAGAACGTGAGGGAATGAAACGATATTCGGGTCAGTGTTGTGAGTGTTCACGTTCGAGGTGGGGGCTGTGGCTTGCATGGGTGAGCAGCCGTGAGTTCTTTGGTTCAAAGGAGTCCTTTGATGGTCTAGGGAAGGTCGAGCTACCACTAGTTCATTTGGTTTCGGTTTAGGGAAGTAAAAACGGAAGGGAATCACGCTTAGGGTTTTAGAATAAAATTTGAAATTTTTCCAGCAGCCTTCTATTTGTGGCCGAGGAGTGTTGGAGTGTAGTCTTGGGGATTTTAGGGTCTTTTAAGTGCTTTTAAGTTATGGTAAAATTTTGGGAAAATTTCGGTCAAGTTTCGAGTCGATTCGTGTTAAAACTGGGACCCCGGTCCAAATTTTAAAACGAATTGGTTAAGTTCTGATTTTGGCTCGAGATTACGTCTAGGATTACTTTTAAAAATGTTTTGGGATATTTTAAGGAGTTTTGTAAGCTTCGGATCAATTTTAGAGGTCCAGGGATAAATGATAATTTTTGGGTTTCCAGGGGGAAAATGGTCATTTTGCACCCGGGGTGAGATTTTGGTCATGGCAGCGGCCTGACCACAAATTTATGAAATTTTAAATGTTTATGCATCATGATTCTTGATTTTTAAGATTTTGTGAAAATATACGTTGCATGCTTGAATTTAAAGAAAATTGCATTTTTACGTTATTTTTATAAGTGATGGAAATGATAATGTTCTGAATGATGGAAATTAGTTATGGCTATCGAAATATATGAAAATGTTTAAGATGTATAGGTAAATGCTGATGATGAGGCCTAAGCATAGTGGATGGGTAATCCTGTCACTGGTGTCCGACAACCGCCGGATACCGCGGTTCTATGTATGATGGATCCATCGTAAATGATGATGCACGATAGTCACTTCTAATTAACTGAATTCACCGATGATGAATGATGAATGATGAATGATAAATGATGAATGATGATTAACGATGAGTTGTTTTGACACGCCATGATTCTATATGACACGTTTACCTTAAGCTTTTAAAGTTCATGAAAGTTATGTTGAATAGGATATTTTTCACTGCTGTATACAATGTATAGATATTTGTTATTTATGGTACAGGTGTGTTGTTTATTTAGACTCACTAGGTGTGTGTGATGCAGGTGAGTTCGATGTCGAGGAGACTGGAGGGGCTGGACTCTGAGTCAGTGGACCTGTTGGGCGACACGACCCGAGGGTCTTATGATTTTTCCGCACATTTATGACTTTATGTTAATGAGAGGATACGAGTATTTTATACGCTGTTTTATTTTATTGTTGGACGTTAGGATTTTACTCATTTCTTTTATTCCGCTATATTTTTATTGGAAAATTGCTTATGATGATTTTTAAATGATGTTTTTTTAAGTAGGATTTTATGCATGCGATTTATTTAAACGTTTATTTTTTTTAATGAGAGCTTTTTAAAAAAAATAATTCCGCACTTTTAAAACGAGTAGACGTTTCAGTTGGTATCAAAGCAAGAGTCCTATATAGGGTTGTGCCGCCGCCAGCTTCTGTGGCTCAGTATTCAAAGCCTCAAGTCTGTAAGCTTTTACGATTTAAATGTTTTAAATGATTTAATGTTGTCACCTGCATGATTTCATGATTTACGCATTATGATAATTTACTGCCTATATTTAACTGTTTTTACGATTTAAGGTCCATTATTTTCAACACTAGATTAAATACATGATGGGTTACCTCGCTACCCGAGTACTTGAGGGGATAGCGAGGCTCATGGAGCAGGCCCAGCAGGCGCCTCGCCAGCAGACTGATATTTTTGAGCAGTTCCGTAGGCTTAACCCGAAGGAGTTCGGGGGTACCACTAATCCATTCGTAGCTGAGGGGTGGATCAGATCACTGGAGCTTCAATTTGATTACCTTCAGATGAAGGATGGAGACCGGGCCAGGTGCGCCATCTATATGCTTAGAGACGATGCGTCCCTTTGGTGGGAGGGCGCCGCCCATGCTGTGGACTTGGCCACCCTTACATGGGCTAGGTTCAAGGAGTTGTTTTATGGGAAATACTTCCAGCTGACGTCAAGGGCCACCTGACGAGGGAGTTCATGAGTCTCCGCCAGGGGGACTTATATGTGGCGGAGTTCATCTGCAAGTTCGACAGGGGCTGCCATTTTGTGCCCATGATAGCGGGAAATGCCGGTCAGAAGATGCGGCATTTCATGGATAGACTGAGACCTACCCTTCACCGAGATGTGATGTTGATGAGACCGGAGAGCTACGATGAGGCCACCGCCTGCGCTTTTCTGGCGGAGCAGGCGCTACGGGACATAGACTTTGAGATGCAGTGGAAGCGGCATCAGACTCAGTCCAGTTCACAGCCACAGAAGAAACAGTTCTCTAGACCACCGAGGCAGCAGGGGCAGCACAAGCCCCATGATCATTTTAGGAGGCCCCAGCAGCAGAGACCCCCTCATGCGCCAGGAGCGCCTAAGCCAGAGGACAGAGAGACAGGCCCGCAGTGCGGTAAGTTCCATATCGGTAATTGCTTATGGGAGACCTATAGGTGTTTCATTTTTGGACAGGAGGGCCACAAAGCAGTGGACTGTCCTAAGAGCAAAGGCCCCACTACCGGCAGGGCATATGTGATGCATGCCGAGGAGGCTGAGGCAGCACCGACTCGACATTGATTACCGGTAACCCTTTTGATTTAAGATTTTAATTTACTGTACAATTGCATGGATTTTATGCTTGTATTAGGCCTTAATTGTGGGATTTATAACTTAGAAAGATTTAGGATACATGTCCTACCTGGTTAAGAGTAAGAATTTAATTGTTTGATCCGAGGAATTATAGGGGCCTAATTGTAATAACAGATAATTTAGGGACAATAATGAAATTTTCAAACTTTAAGGGGGTGAATTTGCAATTCTCGAATTTTCTGAGGATGAATTCGAATTTTGGGGAATGATATTTGGGTTAATTCAATGATCTTTTGAGGATTTTGGGGTAATTGTCGATAAGAAGTTCCTTAAGTTCAACAGTATTAGATTTGAAGGTATGTTTTGTCGCAGGGAGGATATACATTGCATGTGCAGCCACGCATGCATTGCTAGATTCAGGGGCTACGCATTCGTTTATATCTGAATCTTTCGTGAAGCGACTATGAATCATGCCAATAGTGATGGATTCAGGGTTCAGAGTATCGATCACATCTGAGGATCAACTGTTCACCTCCCGGATAGTGAGAGGATTGGATCTTAGATTGCAACATAAGGCAGTACAAGCAGATCTGATAGTACTACCGTTGCCAGAGTTTGATATCATCTTGGGCATGGACTGGCTATCTTCTCACGGTGCAGTCATAGATTTTTGATAGAGATCAGTATCTGTCAGACCGCCTAGTGGGAAGCTGTTTGTTTTTTAGGCAGCCAGACATCAGCAGCTGCTGAACGTCATTTCCTGCATGTGTGTGTGGGGACCCGGACGCTAAATCATCTTCTTAATCGTCATTAAGAGTAATTGGATCAATTAATTAAATTGGGTCATAAATTTTTTTTAAAATATTGAACACTATATAAACAAGTGTACAATTTTCTATAACAAAATAGGTCTCATCTCATTCATATCACTAGATCAAGTTAAATATCTACAACATGATCCATAAGTACAAGTCTTGTACAAAAGAAAATCGTAACAAACTAGTGTTCATTCACTACATATCAAGTAATGAAAACAACTCTACTTCTGGGTCCGAATCTTCACTCTAAATTAAATCTCTCATCCTCTTCTCGACCCTGATCATGTCCCACCTGTTGTTATGCACACATACAAACACAACAACAGCCGGATAACTCCGGTGAGAAATATATTCCCAGTATAAACAACGTATACATACATTTCATATAAACATATATAAAAGCATAGAACAGTTATCAATAACATGTATCATAATCTGAACAACATGAATCGATATAAAACTGTAAATCAAACTCTTTAACTCTTAATCTCTGACTCGACTCTTATCTAGGGATCCCGGTTCCCGGACTTTGGTACATCATATCGAATCTCTACAATAGGAGTCGATCTATTCCTACGCAACATCGATATAAACCAAATGTCCAGTGACTTGGAACCTTTGCCAAAGACATCGCACCTCTGCCATAGACTCAACACATGCTTTACTATAAATCAATAGACCAAGCATATCAATCTCAAGAATTGCAAATACATCAAAGCAATGCAATAAAGTATGTGATTTGGGAAACTCAAGCTATCTCTGACTCGAGTCGTCTATTCTCGGTTTAACATTGATTTATATCTTTCTCTTGTCGATCTGCCGAAGTCGAAGTCTTGAATTCGAAGCTATCAATACTCAATCTGGCAATGACATTCGAAATATATAATATCACTACACAACTCAAATCAATACTGGGTATTATCAGAACTCAATCTAATTCTGTTTCGACGGCATAACAGTACAATCTCGATATACCCAGCAATACAATATCAATAGATATCAATCTCAACAACTCATAATCAATCGATAAAAACAATTCCAATACCAAATCTGTGTATTCTCAATCAAATCATACTGAAAATGATAACAATTCCACACGATATCCGTTCTTCAATCTTATTTCGATTATGCAATTACAACAATCTCATGAACAGATAATATATGTCATATCATGATTCATTCAATATCATATTTTCAAATCATAACGAAACATAAGAAAACTTACGTCCTTTTGAAGCTCTTGTCGATAGAAACACAGTACCAAACTCGGATTAAAATTCTGACGGTCGGATCTTGTACAATCAAGTTTCTAAAATGAAAAGCTTGAGAATCTGAAATGGAGTCTTGGTTTTCTCTGAAATTTCCGAGGGAGAAATGAATACATTTACATATAACTTTCATGGGAAAGACATGTGGCTCATTCTTTGTACAGCACGTCTCACGCATATGCGCGACCATCATTGGCGCATATGCGCGAGACCTACTATCTCGTCGCATAACTCTACAACTGCTCGCGCATATGCGCGCCCTGTCTTCGCGCATATGCGCGAGACCCACTGTCTCGGCACTTCTTTTCTTCACATGCTCGTGCATATGTACGCCCTCTTCTCGCGCATATGCGTGAGGTCTTCTGCCATGCTCGCGCATATGCGCGGTTCGTGTCGCGCATATGCGCGAGACCTTCTGTCCTCGCACAAACCATATCACATGTTATCTCAAATCGTGCCTCGGATTTGTCCTTCTATAATCACATCAATTCATAATCAATAATCGCATATTAAAAGAATAAAATCTCGGGCATTACAGTGTGCGAGGAAGCTTAGGCGTTCCTAGCCAGCGTTGTATCAGTGACACGGCCATTCAGTCAGAAACTGGAGGGCATTGATGTAGTGAGGGAGTTCTCCGGAGTTTTCCCTGACGATGTTGCAGGCATACCACCAGACAGAAAGGTGGACTTCTCTATTGAGCTCATGCCAGGGACAGTGCCGATATCTAAGGCACTCTACCGATTAGCGCCAGCAGAGATGAAGGAGATCAAGGATCAGATTCAGGATCTGCTAGACAAGGGTTTAATTCGCCCTAGTTTTTCTCCCTGGGGCGCACCAGTTCTTTTTGTTAAAAAGAAGGATGGCAGCATGTGACTGTGCATTGACTACAGAGAGCTGAACAGGGTCACAGTTAAGAATAAGTATCCGCTGCCGAGGATCGAGGATTTGTTTTATCAGCTTCATGGAGCCTCAGTGTTCTACAAGATTGACCTTCGATCCGGATACCATCAGCTGAAGGTGAGAGAGTCAGATGTGCATAAGACAACCTTCAGGACACGATACGGGCACTATGAGTTCTTGGCGATGCCCTTCGGTTTGACGAACGCGCCAACGATCTTCATGGATCTCATGAATCATGTGTTTCAGCCGTATTTAGATCAGTTAGTCATTGTATTCATTGATGATATTCTGATTTATTCAAAGAGCAGGGAGGAGCACAGTCAGCATCTGAGTACAATGTTACAGACTCTACAGGATAGACGATTGTATGCCAAGTTCAGCAAGTGTGAGTTCTGGCTTGACAGGGTGGCATTCTTGGGCCACATTGTATCGCAGGATGGCATAGAGGTCGACCCCAGTAAAGTAGAGGCAGTCAGAGATTGGCCAGTTTTGAAGAGCGTGACAGAGATCCGCAGTTTCTTGGGATTGGCAGGTTATTACAGGAAGTTCATCCAGGGCTTCTCTTCTATTGTGGTGCCTATGACTGCCTTGACGAAGAAGAACGCCAAGTTTATCTGGTGATCTAAGTGCCAGGAGATTTTTGATAGACTGAAGCAGGCCTTGACCACCGCACCAGTTCTAGCTATGTCATCAGGGCAGGGAGAGTTTGTGGTATATACAGATGCTTCTAAGCTTGGGTTGGGCGCAGTTCTGATGCAGCAGGACAGAGTGATAGCCTATGCGTCCAGACAGCTGAAGGTTCATGAGAAGAATTAACCGACTCATGACCTGGAGCTAGCAGCAGTGGTATTTGCCCTAAAGATCTGAAGACAATATCTGTATGGAGAGAAGTGCATGATTTTCATAGATCATAAGAGTCTGAAGTGCTTCTTCACACATAAAGAACTGAATATACGATAGAGGATATGACTTGAGCTGGTGAAGGACTATGATTGTGACATTAGCTACCATCCGCGTAAGGCTAATGTAGTTGCAGATGCTCTGAGCAGGAAGCACGCAACGATTTCCCATCTGTCAATGCAGAGACCGCTACAGGCTGAGATTCAGAGATTTGAACTTGCAGTTTATGCCAGGGGCGAGGCCCCGAATCTTGCTACTCTGACAGTACAGCCGACTCTGAGAGATAGAATCCGAGAAGGGAAAACTTCTAATGAGCAGTTACAGAAGTGGAGACAGAGGGACGAGGTTAAGGGCCAGAGACTGTATACAGTTGTGGACGGCATAGTCATATATGGGGACCGCCTTTGGATTCCTGACAGTGATTCACTTCGAGCAGATATCCTGAGTGAGGCCCACAGCACCCCGTACTCCATCCATCCAGGGAGTACAAAGATGTATAAGGATCTACAAACTCTGTATTTGTAGAGACCAAACTCAGTACAGGTAAAACTCATGCATTTATTTAATTGTTAAATCATTTACTTAAGTTTAAAATGATTTATAGCGATGCATGACCTATTTAAATTTCATTATTTTAAATTATTTATGTTTATGTGATGCACATTAAAATGCTTTCTCAAGTTTCATGTTTCAGGCGATCATTCGATGCGGGATCGAGGAAAAGAGACTTGCGACGATTTTTGGCGATTTTAAAATGTGGTAATTCATTTTAAGTGAGAATTGGGGCATTTTAAAAGATTTATTTAGTTTTACCATTTTTAAACGCCTAATTTAATTATTAGGTGATTTTATGATTTTAAAACTTTTAAAAGATTTGTCACTTGTACACTTTATTCTAAATTAAGAGACTTTATTTAAATTTAAAGAAAGGTTAGTGTTTGATTACCATCTAATTAGTGGTTAATTAATAATTAAGCAATTTTTTCTCCTAATTAACACTAATCACACGAACATACTCTTTTACACACACTAATAATTGGCTAACACACACATACTTCATTATTCAGATTTTTATATTTTTGAAAGAGAAAACATAGGGTTCTTGTTCTAGAGAGCAGCCACCCCCTTTCTCTGAATTTCCAGAAAGTTTTCGTCAATTTCATTGTAAGAAAATCGCGCCACGTTCGTCCCGAATCGTCTCTCGCATCCTTCCCGCTTCGGTGTCGTCGTTCGGTAACGTTAAAGATTTAAAGACATGTATATTCTGTTTTTCCTGCGTCGATCTAGTCATATTATGTGTTGCAATGTTTTTATGCAAGAAAATCCATGTGTGATGTAAATGGTTTGAGCAGAAAATTGTTTGATCAATCTTTGCAACGTTTTTAGATCTCAGAATTTCGTTTTTACTATATCTTGAATTACTGTGATTTTTTGGTCGAGAGTTTGGGAAAACTTTCAACATATGAAACATAGAACTTTTTGATACCTTCAATTTGATATAAAATTCGAAATATTTGGATGAAAATTGTGTTAGTTATGATCTTTTTCGTGGGACTGCTCAAACTGCATTTTTCTAAAAAATATGTTATTGATGTGTTCTTGAAGTGTTTGAGTTGCAGGCTTCGTTGGACATTGCTACGCCAGCACTACTGCATTTAGACATGATGTGGGATGTTTTTAGATACTATTTGAGGTTTCGTTTTGAGTCGGGGATGGCTTGGGAGACAATAGAAGTTGTAGGAAGATAATGGTGTCGAATTTGGGAATTGTGTCGTTTTGTTGTTGATTGTCGACATTGGGATTGTGGGATTGTTGGCACGGGTTGGAGTCAATACCTTAGCGTCCTAAGATGGGTCTCTAAGTATCAATTCTTAGTCCATTCAATTGAGTTGGGAGAATTAAGCACAATATGAAAATTTCCGCAGGTTTGTTTTCACCCGAGGCTAGCCGGACCCCTACACGGACTCTAGCACGGGGTCAGTGCCCTTGTTTCTTCTGAAGTGCCATTTTCCAGTGCTTACATGGACCCATAGACAAACCCTAGCACAGGGTGCGTGTCCTTCCTTCTTTTCGATGTGTCTTTCTAGAGTCTACACGGACCCAGAGTCGGACCTGGGCACGGGGTCGGTGTACCTTCTGTTTGGGAATAGTTTAGGCTTCCCTTTGAGATTTGTTTTGGGGTTCTATGTTATGGTTTAGTATGATTAAATGAGATCAAGTCCCGAGTAATTTAGAATGTCATAAGCTATTTATTTGATTCAGTGGTGAGTACGAATACCTATGTCTAAGTTATGCAAGTTAAGTGTTGAAATTCATGATAATATGTGCAGCAGTGGCCCAAGCGAGATCCAACGAATCCCTCAACGCCAAGTAAGTATGTTCGACGTGCAAAGAAAATTCCTTTAAGGTATGCTAAATGTCTTGTGACCAAATTATGTATGGGATCGGAAAGCGATAAAGTATGACCAGAGACCAATCCACCCCGTTAAATTATGAACGGGTTTAGATCAGGATTGGAAAGCGGTAAAGTATGACCAGGGACAAATCCACCCGTTAAATTATAAATGGGGATCTCGTGTATGTGATAGTGGATCTTCCCTGTCAGCCCAGTACTGTGGTTTAGTCTGATCAGGCGTAT
Source organism: Primulina tabacum (assembly GCF_025594145.1). Taxonomy (NCBI): domain Eukaryota; kingdom Viridiplantae; phylum Streptophyta; class Magnoliopsida; order Lamiales; family Gesneriaceae; genus Primulina; species Primulina tabacum. Next base: position 30,765,480 of record NC_134552.1, read on the forward strand.
TTATGTATGGGCCACTTGCTTTGAAACATGCCTCTACGCAAATGATGAAGTTTATGTATGTTCAAGTATGTACGATGTAAGCATGTTTAAGAAAAATTTTATGTTGATGGCACGTCTATCTATGATATGTACGTATGTTCAAGTTCATGTATGTAAGTTAAAGTTCAAGTATGTACGTCCTATTTTAAAGTTGCATGTTATTTTATTGCGTATTACTCGTTATTCTCAGTTTATGCATGTTGAGTCTTTAGACTCACTAGACTTGATCGATGCAGGTGAGCATGAGTTTGAAGATACGAGAGGTGGGGACCAGTGAGCTGGCTTAGACTGAGCGGGAGGCTTCATAAGTTCATGCATTAGGGCTTTTAGTGGCATTTCACGCTCGAACGAGGAATGGAGACCGCAGAATTTCAGGAAAATTATTTTATCACATGATTTATTTTTATTGATTAATATAAGGTGTTTTAAGTGTATTTTTAAAAAATGGGATTTTATTAAGAATTTTTACCCGCATGATTTTATTTTTAACGGTACGCAAATTTTATCGAATCGAGGGACTTTTCGAGAGTTCGGCAAATATTTTCAAAATTTTTCCAACACAAAATATTTTTCGGGATTGTGTTTGAATTTAATGGGCCTACTTTAAAACTAATTAGGCTTAAGTATTATTTTAAACCTTTAATTAACAAGGTTAGGGCCCATTAAATTTTTAATTAACTATTTTATATAACCCTAAACACCACCTAACCTACTCATAACCTTCCACAGCCGACACTCACCCCTCCTCCCATTCAGAATTCTGTCGGTTTCAGCAAGGAGTTTCTCAAGTTGCCTCGGTTTCCACTTTTTCTTGCAAAGAAAATTCCCCCGAGTCTCCCTCACATCGTTCTTGTTCTTCAAACTCCGTAGGCACGCACTGTACTTCGTTTCTGCATCTTACACCTTGTATACATGATGTTGGTTGATTATTTTCATGTAAAAATTTCGATCTCTATCATGCTTGCATGTTTTTGCGGTTTTGTCATGAAAAAATCACCTTTTTTACTGTTTTGCAAGGGGGCTGCAATATTGGATGTTAAGGGGCCGAGCATGGTGAAGTGAGGGTGTCTTAGGGTTTAGAGTGGTGGCTGGTCGCCGTAGGATGCTTAACCGAAGGGATGCTTCAAGGAGATAGCTTGTTTAGTTTTTGTCTCCTCCAACTTCAATTCCATTGCCCTTCTTTCAATGCTATGTTTTATGACTTTAATCACCGAATTTGAATCTGCTCAAAACAACAAACATGTGGGGAATTGTCTGTCGATGATTTTGGCCTTTTGGTTCACCTCATTTGGTTAAATATTGAAATAGTTATGATTTTTTTACTATATGCTGGTCATAGTAAAAGTAAATATATCCTCCTTTTGATATTTGCACAATTTGATCATCTTCACGAACTTTTTATGCAATCATGTCTTCTACAAAGTTGTAGATAATTTCTCAAAGATTGCAAACACGTTTGAATCACCTCCATTTGAATTTTGTAGCTTGAGTTATCATTATTTTACCAACACGTAGAAAACCTGAAAATAAAACATATTTAATAAGACAATTAAATATAAACAAACAATACTAAAATAACATAATTTTATAATTTTAATGAAACTTAAATTTTAAATATAGGTTTTAACATATAATAAATTATTAATTTTAAGTTTCATCAATGTACTAAGGAAAAAGTTCCCTAGTTGTGAATGCGATGACACTATGAATATTTCATGATTGTATTACATAGCTATCAAATTTAATATACAAGCCTCGATGAACCAATGGTTGCAGATTCGATGGTGATATATGAGATGAAGGGACCGTACTGTACGTTAATCATGACTGACTTATTCTTGTAGGCACTATCATTGATACCTATGGAATCATGGGGCGATGCTACTGGACGCTCTTACCATGATTCGATGGGTTTAATAAAAAAATGGTTTCTGACATTCTCATGATCAAATGTTGGTGCATGGAATGAGGCAAATTAGAGTAAGCTCGAATAAATTAAATTGTCCTAAATCACAAAGAGTTGTAAACCCACGGCTAGTTATATCCCTGAACTATTGAGGGTCACACAAACACTGGTTTACTTGTTCTCGTTGAGATAATAAATTCAATGAGTTGAATTTATAAGAAATTAGTTTGATATGATCAATCGATAAGATTATAAATAAAGTTTATAAAAGCTTATAGAAATTTTGAGAGCATGACTGCTAAAACAATCAAATGGAGTGTACCTGCCTTATTTAGACATTGGTGATCTCGAAATTAAAGTATGCATCATAATAACAAATAAGTTGAAATTGTCTCATCGATGATATTTGATCATGATCGGGATTATGATGAGATTAATATAATGAGAGCATTAATCATGAGCTTATAAGAGTATAAGCACATCATGCTAATTTATTAAAGTTCAAATGGGCTTTAAAATTAAATTATATTTTAATTGAGTTAAAATGTAGCCCATTAAGTTTTTATAAAAGATGGTATTGATTTATGTAATATGAAAATATTCATGATACTATAATTTTAGTAACTTGCATACAAAGCAAAATAAATATTAAATGATATTCTCAAATATATATATATGCCTTCTAGTTGTGGCCGAGGAGCGTAGGAGTGTAGTATTGGGGTTTTTTAGGGTCTTTTAAGTGTTTTTAAGTTATGGTAAAAATTTGGGTAAATTTCGTTTAAGTTTTGAGTAGATTCGGGTTAAAACCGGGACCCCGGTCCAAATTTTAAAATGAATTAGTTAAGTTCTGATTTTGGCTCGAGATTATGTCTAGGAATACTTTTAAAAATATTTTGGGATATTTTAAGGAGTTTTGTAAGCTTCGGGACAATTTAAGAGGTCAATGGGTAAATGGTAATTTTTGGGTTTCCAGGGGCAAAATGGTCATTTTACAAAAAAGAGTTTTCCATGAGATGGGAAATGCAAAGTACTAGTCCCGCACGAAGTTTGTGAATAAGTGATTGTCTGATAATGAGCTAGGAATACCCGTCTTTCTGCTAAACAGGATGTATTGAACTCATAATTCAATAGATACTTTTTATGAATGTCAACTAAGTATCGTAAGTAAATTGCTCCCGGTTCTTCAATCATTTGATAACCAGAGTCATATAATTTATTATAGAAGTTCCGAGGGAATTCATTAGAGGAATGTTTCCAATCAAAATATTTTGTTCTTGCATATCCCTACTGGTTTTCAAAATTAATCCAGCGGATACATATAATTCAGAAGAATATGTGAGTGATTCATACACAACATTTTTTTTCCTTTCTCAATGGTTCTACCAATTGATATCGTTCCACAAATAATTGAAATTCTATTTCGTGATCTGTATCTTCAATTTTTGGAAACTCATAAAGTTCTTCTGTCAAAACTTGATCAATGAACCTACAAAACCCTTGATGAGAAAAACGAGGCATAGGCGTGCCTTTGTGATTTTACGCTCGCAAACCTTATTACCAACGCGTAGAACTTGCACCAGAGAGACGAGAAAAGATTTCTTTGCAAAACTTAGAGGATTTTCGAAGGTGAAAAGCTGCTGGAATTCAAAAATGGCTGCTGGAGGATGATGAAGGGGGAGGCCGAAATAATGAGGAGTAGGTTTAGGGTTTTGAATGTAGGTTTTAATAAAATAATTAGTGTAAAATATGCCCTTAATTAAAATAATGAAGTTGACCATTAAGCTCAAAAACACCCCGAAAAATATTTCATTTAGGTAAGTTTATGAAAATATTGTCGGAACCCTCTAATACCTTCAACACAACTCGCGCATATGCGCGCATATGCGCGAGGTCTTCTGTCCCTCTCGCGCATATGTGCGCCTCTGTGTCGCGCATATGCGCGAGGTGTACTGTCCTCGCACAAAATTCGTGTTTTCTTCCATCTTTTCGGGTCTAATCCTTTCCGTCTAAAATCACATCAATTATCCCCAAATCATTTCAGATAATCTCCGATTACGATAAATAAAATACCGGGCATTACATTTCTCCCACCCTAAAATTCGATTTCGTCCTCGAAATAACAGGCAATTAGATCATATCACAGGTAATCATATCAACCAGGAAGAAATGTATAACGGAAGTTCATCAGAAACTCATTTCAATGAACTAATTCCAGAATCTTTATCTCATCTCATATTCTATTTTTCAATTAGCTTCTTCAATATCATAACGATTCCATTGAACTTTCACAAACGGAATAGTCTTTATTCGGAATCATTTTTCTTTTACTGATTCTGATTTCAAATCTGGAATAATGCTTCAAGAAGTATAATCTCATAATACCACTCGAAATAACTGATAATAGAATCAATTTCACAATACTGGCTATACAACATCCGTATATACCAATTAACAGCTTATAACAACTCAATACCATCATCTCCTATCAATCAAATTTCAGGTATCACCGAGATATAATTCCCATCCGAAGAAAATCTGCAGTTCTCACTGTACAATGCCTCGAATGATGCTACCTCGATACTCCCTTGATAACTATCGTTATACGATAATTTACAAGTGACAATAAATCATGTCAACTAGTGCTAAAGTCCAGCACCACAGTTCCTAGATATTCTCCAGAATCAGGATAGTTCGCTCCGACTATCCGTTGATCTATAAATGATAGGTGAAAGATCTTGTTGTATATTCAGCCAAAAGTACAAAATCAACTAAAAATCAAGGTATGATAACATCAACTTTGGCATTCAGTGCAATTTGCCTACTTTTCTGACATACAACTCCGTCGTCTGATCATGCCTGTATATCTTCCTGTACAAAATAACATATACAGCTTCGAGCAATCTGACAATCACAATCATATCACATCACAATCTTAAAAATATTGTCATAGTTTCATAACAAAATCCATACAAATGTACTCCCATTTCTATTCAGGAATCAATAATTTATATAACCAATCTCCTGGTTCCTCTCGTTCTCTCCTATTCATGGACAAGATAGACATTTCAGTAAATTCTGCCACAATTGATCTCATCTGTTTCCCTAACATCAGTCATTTCAAGTCATTATACATTTGTATATCATCAGAATACATGGTGAATCAAAGATGGTGCACTTCTAATCATACCTGTTGTTTCCAAATCCAACACATCTAACACCACAAATCGGTTATTCATATGTCATACAGTATTACATACCTGATATTCGGATCGATCCTCTATTCTGATCATTGAAATCAAGATCTAAACATTCTGATCAAACTTCTGAACTGCTTTAATTCCCGAAATCAGCTTTGGTTTAACTCACACCGTATAGAATCTCAACGATATGTAATCTATATCAAATACTGAGTTATAAGATAACAAGCCTCAAGCAGATTCAATACAACAATCGTATATAATATCCTGCTAAATTCATACAACCACAAATATCTAACACTGATATCAATCTCAGCCACTGATTACGGCTTCATTCTGCGTAGATTAACAGATACATCATCTTCAGATATAACAGACTCTGAATAAAATCTGTCTAAATCAAGATTCGCAATTCAATAGTTCCTACATACAACTTTCCAATTCTCAGAATATTCAATACAAACTATTCGATTCAGTCGGTCATATGCTGCAAAAAATCAAAATATCATAAATATATCGAGCATAAAATCATTAAAATACCTCTGAACACAGGATTCATCCACCCATAACTGAACTGATAAAGAGAACTGAAGTATTTTACAAAGAAACACACAATCAGATGTAACTCTAACTCTCAGGCAGTAAAGCTTCTGACTGATATTTCAATTTTTCCAATTCAATTAACATCATTCTGTATGGAATTCTAACAATAGGAACAGTACCTGATATCAAATCAAGGCTGAAATCACTTTCCTTGATAAACGGCAAACCCGGAATCTTATCTAGGAAGACTTTAGCAATTCTCCTGCTACTGGCAGATCAGTCCATGATACGCTCAGTTTCAGTAATCCACTGAATACATAAGGAATTACTCCATTCCTTTCGATAATCATCGAGTCATAGAGAACACGGGTATCAAAGGAATCCTAAATCCAGAATCCTTACCGTATAATGTTTATCCTTTGGCCATGTCAGGTCCGAATCTTACCATCTCCTGGCAAGAATCTACAATAGTTCTGTACTTGTCAACACATCGATATCAATAATGCAGTCAGAATCAGACAACACAAGTACAACCCAGTATAACTCAATCTCATTCCCATCTTACTGCAGGATATGATATCTCACAGAATTCACTGATATAAAACTCTTCCCAAAAAGGTAAAGAGATAACAACTACCGCAGATATAGACTCAACAGATAAAGCATACATCAATGCAATTCATTCAGAAATCATGTATAAGATGTACGAGAATCTCCCAATAACATATGCAACAAAATCATAAAAGAACAGATACCTGTCACTACATCATCAAGTGCATCCTGGATCTGTTCCTCGGTCACTACAACCAGATGCCTCTGCTCCCTGGAATCTTCGGGAACCTCGCTGTGAACATACTCTAGCAAAGTGTCCTTGCTGTCAACAGATGTTACAACTACCAGACACACCTTGACATTGCTCTGTGAGATGTCTTCCTCCACAGGCTCTACAATACACTCCGGTATAACTCGAGCTAGAACCACTGGAGCTAGATGAACCGCTCCCTAACTTCTTGAACTGCTTCTTTCGAGCTTTCAACTGTTCTTTATTTTCACTACTGCTGCTACCAATCTCGATTCTGGGAGGTAGTTGTTGTGGTCTCGGTGTTGAAAAAACATACGAAGCTTCCTTTTGTCTCATCAGAACTGTTTCTGCTCTTCTGGCTCTGTTCAGAGTATCAGCAATGTTATTCGGTTGTTTCACATTTACCAATGTACGTATCTCCAGATTCAATCCATGGATGAACTGATCAAACATAGCTGCATCATTTCTAGCCACGTGAGGGGCAAAACGTAGCAAGGTGAAGAACTTGGCCAAATACTCATCAATATTCAACTGACCATGTCTCAGATTTGCAAACTCTGCACCTTTATCATGTCTGTATGATACGGGGAAGAATCTTTGATAGAATTCAACTTTAAAAATTTTTCACGTAATCACTGAACTACGCTGTTCTAAAGCTTCTTTGGTTACCAGCCACCAACTCCTTGCGACTTTCCGTAACTGGTGCCCAATCAGTTTAACTCTACAATCATCTGTGAAACCCAGGAATTCAAATAGCATTTCTATATCCTCTAACCAATTCTCACAATCGACTGGCATCTCAGTACCCTTCAGAATCGGCGGTTGAAATCACTGAAACCTCTTCATCATTGTTTCCATCGGAGTTTCTGACACATCCATCTGATTACTCAAAGTACTACTCGGTTCTCGAATTCTTCTTGGAGGTATATCTGATAATCACAAGAGTTAGCAATCACATGAGACAAATCCGTCTCAGTCCCTTTCCGATCAGCTTACCTCTGATTAAGAATCGGTTCTGATTCGTCCTCAATTAATACACATTACCACATCAACTCAGATATTCAGGTAACATGTATCTTCAAACAAAATAGTAAAACATATTGCACTATTAGCGTATACAATGTAAGTCAACATTATAATAAATCACATGCTAGCAATCACATGCATGGAAAGAAAACTCAATCTACCCCGCTCACTAGCCTCTATCTCAGTCTCAAAAGCCTACAGTTCTGGACCTATTGCTCTGATACCACCTTTTGTGGGGACCCGGACGCTAATTCGATTCTTAATCATCTTTGGGACTAATTAATCAATTATAATAAACAAAGTCTAAATTTTTTTTTTAACATACACTATTACATGCGGAACGTAATGGCATTCATCTATTATACATATCAGTATAAATTAAAGTACGAGTCCTGTACAGCATAGATTTATTCAAATTAAGGTTTAACAACTAAACATCAAGTGTCCAAACCCTATTTCTAATCAAAGTCCGTAGTCTCCACTCTAATCATGATCTCTCTTCATTTCCTTGACCCTGAACCTGTCCCACATGTTGTCATGCACACATACAAACAAGACAACAGCCGGATAACTCCAGTGAGAATTATATTCCCAGTATAAATCAACGAAACATGCATTTCATATAACAGATATAAAAGCATGAAGCATACATTCATAACATGTATCACAATCAGAAACAATAATCAATATCAAACTATAAATCATACTCTAAACATGTACCACAATCGGGAACACGAACTAGTAATACTATATCAATTCCTAAGAACATAATCCGTATAAACTGTCAATCAGACTCGTGACTCCACATCTAAGACTATACTCATTCCTAGTCTAGGGATCCTGGTTTCCAAACGGCATTCCATATCGATCACCAGTAATAGAAGAAACTTCAATTCTATCCACATCGATATGGTATCGATTACCAGTAATAGATGAAACTCCAATTCTATCCACATCGATAGCCAATCGTCCAGTGACCTATACGTGATAGACTTTGGCACTTTTGCCAATTCACTATCTTGTAACATCGTGCAATGTGCCCGTGGCGATCCCACCACTATCAGGCACTTCTGTCACAAGATTACTCGTCTAATACATGCTTCCTATAAATCAATAGAACAAGCATATCAAATTAAATTAATGCATATAATAACAGTAAGTATGTGATTTAGGGAAACTCAAGTATATCCTACTTGCGTCGATCTCCCAATACCACATTGACTTATACCTTTGTCTTCGCGGTCTGACGAAGTCGAAGTCTCGAAGTCAAATATGTCCATATCTATCTGAAATACAATATCGCATAGGCACAATCTCAATATGCAACTCAATTCAAAATCTATTCTGATCAATACTCAAATCAAACATAATCTGATCAATATCGAATCAAGATACAATCTAATCCATATCGACGATATCACGATATAATCGAAGTCACTATTGAATCTGATCAATATCAACCCACTGATGTTTCGACGGTAAAACAATACATTTTCGCTAACCCTGTCAGTCTCAACATCACAGATATAATAACAGCACTCAAAATCAATATCGGTACCATTCATAATCAATAACAATACAGTTCTGATATCTAATCTCAATCAAATCAACTCCGAAAATCATAACAATTACATAAGCAGTATGTTCTTCGATCTGATTTCAATTATATACTGATCAGTATACCCAGAACACATAATATCAGTTAAATCACAATTCCCCCAATATCAAAATTTCAAACGATATCAGAATTCAATAAAACTTACGTTCCGTTGTAGCTGTCGTCGCTAGGAACACGGTGCTATGCTCAGATTACAAATCAGACGGACGGATTGCTCGTAACTTAAATCTCATATAAAGCTTCACGTTCCGTTGTAGCTGTCGTCGCTAGGAACACGGTGCTATGCTCAGATTACAAATCAGACGGACGGATTGCTCGTAACTTAAATCTCATATAAAGCTGCCCTCGGTTCTTCCTTTCTTGATTCCGAGAGAATAATTGCTTGTATATATATATATATACACGTTGCAAACGGGAGACCAAGTGTCACGTTTTTGTTTCGCATGCCTCGCGCATATGCGCGCCTTAGTCCCGCGCATATGCGCGAGACCTACTGTCTCGGCCATGACAAAGTAATCACTTCGCGCACATGCGCGTACTATCTCGGCGCATCTGCGCCCAACGTTCTGTTTTGCATCTTGGTTACTGAACTGCTCGCGCATATGCGCGCACACAAGCCGCGCATATGCGCGAGACCTACTGGTCACGCATAATACCTTCAACACAACTCGCGCATATGCGCGCATACTCCTCGCGCATATGTCGCGCATATGCGCGAGGTCTTCTGTCCCTCTCGCGCATATGCGCGCCTCTGTGTTGCGCATATGCGCGAGGTGTACTGTCCTCGCACAAAATTCGTGTTTTCTTCCGTCTTTTCGGGTCTAATCCTTTCCGTCTAAAATCACATCAATTATCCCCAAATCATTTCAGATAATCTCCGATTACAATAAATAAAATCCCGGGCATTACAGGTGTGTTAAGTCTTTAGACTCACTAGGCGTGTGTAATACAGGTGAGTTCGATGTCGAGGAGACTGGAGGGGCTGGACTCTGAGTCAGTGAACCTGGTGGGCGACATGACCCGAGGGTCTTAATATTTTTCCGCACATTTATGACTTTATGTTAATAGAAGGATACGAATATTTTATACGCTATTTTATTTTATTGTTGGATGTTAGGATTTTACTCATTTCTTTTACTCCGTTATATTTTTATTGGAAAATTGCTTATGATGATTTTTAAATGTTTTTTTTAAAGTAGGATTGTATGCATGAGATTTATTTAAACGTTTATTTTTTTAAAATGAGAGCTTTTAAAAAATATGTGTCTTCCCGCACTTTTAAAATAAGTAGACGTTTCAATAGGAGTGTTTGAAATCTCCAAATATCCATAAAATCTTTTGTCTTCTTATTTCAGTTTTATTCTATATATTAGTCATTTTATTTCCGCACTTTTATTGTTAACTGATTGATATCGACTTATAAAATTCCTGAGTATTAGTTTATCACTAAACTAACTCATAAAAAGAGAAAAGGTTGTGAAAATTATTGTAGAACCCGTAATTAGATTACGTATAAGCCATGCATAATTCTAGTGTTTTAAATTTAATTGACTTCATTGCATGAGTATTTAAGTGTTTTCCTTGAAGTTAATTATTTTACCCAGTAGTTTAGAGTTTTATTCTTTTCAGTCAACTCGGTGAGGCCGGACCGGAGTTGGAGTAAAGAGATAAAATTTACTAGTAAGAAAACATTTCAAAAACTTATTTAAGATAAATAATGAGTAAATTTATGGTGAAAGAAGGTTTAAGGAATTATTTGAATAAGTTGAGATGAGTAGTAAATAGAGTTCAATAATTAAATCCTTAATTCTTTTAAATATTTAATGAGTAGATAAAACACTAAAGAGTTAAAATACAGTAGTCAAGAAATATTTTCCCTCCCTTCTATTGTAATTTTCGGCCCTCTTATTTATTTTAAAAAGATTTGTAACAACTCAATTCCTTGATCCCCTCCTTGTCCATTTTTGGAGATGAATTCCTCACCATTTTTTTTAACCCACATCTAATTGATGACTAAGCAATAATCCATCCCATTTGATTGATGAGAAATCGGCCATGTTTTTTTTTAAAAGATTTAATTATGATTTCCTTGCAACTCATTGTTTATTTATCCCCTTAACTTTTCTAGATAGATTTATCCTCTCCATCTTTTAAATCACTAGCAAGATTTAATTAAACCAATTCTCCCTTTGCACCTAGACCTTATAACCGCCCATATTCACCTCTAGTATCCCCAAGAAAATCTTTGATATCATTCTATTTCCTTATCACTCAAACTAGTAGATAGAAAGAATATTTTCCTTCCCTTTTATCTTGTATCTTCCCATTTAATTTCCTAGACTCCCTCCCACTCCTTAATCTCGAAAATTCCAGCCTCCTTCAGCACTGAAAACCGTGAGAGCCTAGGGTAAAAACAAGGAGGAAAAACTAGAAAGAAAACAAGAGAAGCAACTCCGTCTCCTCCACGTCGCGTCGTCGTTATTTCGTTCGTTTCTTTCAAACGAAAATCCAAGGCATGTCTATACTTTTTCTAAACCTCAATCAAGTCCTATTAGCATATTTTTAACGTTACATGATCATCATTTCTTAGCAAAACCGAAGTATATCAAGAGTTTTCAAAAAAAAATGCAAGTGCAGAATTTTCGGTTCCTCCTTGTGCAGTTCACGGTTTTGCTTGTTTGTGTGTATTCAGGTGATTGGCTCGACTCCAGGCTCCCAGGGCGACTTATATACATGTAGTAGGATGCATTAGGACCATGTTGGTCCATTCAAACCAGCCCCATGCTTGCTGGAAATTCAGAATGACAGCAGCTTTTCTTTTGCGTCGCTTATGTTCGAATTTTTGGTGTTTGCTGTCAAAAAGGGGACGTTCCTGATCTTGGCTGCCCTAGGGGCTATAGCCAGGGTTAGAACATCTCCTTGTGATGTTTAAGACGTGACCAAGTCACCCTTTTGAGGCTTGGTCCACGACAAGGTCGGTTTTTAAATCAAAACGCAAGAGCAGCCCCATCGGTCTTCAAAATTCTGGATGTTGTGTGAGTTGAGTTTCGAGTTTTTGGTGGATTGGGATGGATCTTGGTTGGCCTATGGCCCTTAGCCACGGTTCATACCATACCACGGGATGTCTAGATCATGCCATGGTCAATCGAATGGCCACTGGAACGACGCGAGACAACCAACGAAGCAAGAACAACCCCCTCCCCTCTCGACCTTCAGTTTTTGACAGCAAGTGTGTTCGTTTTGTTGCGGCGTGGGGTGAATCTTGGTTGGTCTAGGGCTCTTAGCCACGGTTTACACCTTGCCCCTAGATGACTAGATCGTGCCATGGTCAATGAAATGGCCACTGGAACGACACGAGACAACAAGCGAAGCCAAACTCCCTACGCGCGCAGGATTTCCTTCTCGGCTATGTGTGTGGTCTCGTTTCTTGTGTGGTGCGAATTGTGGCTGGTCTTGTGCCCTTAGCCATGGTTCAAATCATTCCTTGGGATGTTGGTAAGAGTCTCTGGTCGGTGGTTCACGCCTCTAATGGCCGATAGTCTCGAAACCAACGCAAGTCTTGTAGTTGCGCAGCTGCTGGAAATTACAGCAAGTTGCTGTGTCGGTTCAGAGGCTCGTTCGAGTCCTCGGTCGGCTTTTAGCCTATGGCCTTGAACTGGACAGTGCCCCTTTGAGTTGGGAAGGTCATGTTTTTGACCGTTTGTGATTCGAATCATTTTTGAGATCGTACGAGAATTTATGGTGCGATGTGCCAAATTGACTCTCGAAAGAGCGTTTCATGTTTTGGCCTCCATTTCACCTAGATTTCGACCCTATCATTTTAGGAGCATTATTTTATGATTTTCAGCGTATTTTAATCATGAATATACGTCGGTTCAGTGTCGGTTCAGGTTGGCTCGGAGTCATGATTAAATACGAAGGCATTAGGCGTCATAGTCGCATCTTTTGAACTAAATTGCATAGTTGGTCAAGTTTAAGTTATTGCGTATCTTTCATGGCACAGTTAGGTTGCAGCGAGCCTGGGGACGATCCAATCCAATCCATTTGGTAAAATTACAGGAATTTTCATTACGCCAGTTAATTATTTTACGTGCATTAAATAGAAAATGATTATTTTTGAGATTTATGCGATATGGCTTGTGGTTCATTCACTATGTGGGAGTGTTATTTTATACGGTCGCCAGTGACCGATCAGTTCAGTATGGTACCACCCGGTCGCCAGTGACCGGCCAGCTCAGTTCAGTTTCAGCCTCCCCGGTAGCCAGTTACCGATCAGTTCAGCTTAGTGCAGGGGCCACAGGTGTAAAACATAATCTCAACAGAAAATTTTACCAGTTATTTCAGTACAGGCTCCAAGGAGCAAACATTTTTACTGTGATTATCAGTTCAGTTATGCACGTATTATAATTGCTCAGTACAGATTATTTTCAGCATGCCTCAGGACATGATATTTTATCCCATGCATATTTTAATTCCGATTTTTACTCGTTAGATGCGATATATGCATGCTGAGTCTTTAGGCTCACTAGACTTGATTGTTGTAGGTACTGATGAGGCCAGGGCCGAGGGCGGGGACCAGTGAGCCAGCTTGGGTCGGCAGTAGTGGCACCCGAGGACCTCAGTGCAGCAGTTGTTATTTTATTCCGCAAAAAATTTTTATCAGTCATTGGATAATTTTTAAATTGTTATTGTTGGCAAAACTTTATTTTCTTCCGCTGCTATTATTTTAAACATTGAACTTGATTCATCAGTCGATTTTATGAATGAAGTCATTTAAGTTCTTTTAAAAAAGAAAAATTTTTAATTTTTCGCAAATTTTCAAGCAAGGAGTTCTAGGGCCTTTTCAGTTGGTATCAGAGCTGACCTCTCTTAGTACGGTGTGATTCGGGGACGAACCAAGCGGAAGCTGGTGGGCATGTGAGGCCCGGGGCCGAAGAGGGCGGGGGTGATCGCCGGTGCCATCAGTTGCACGGACAATGAGCGGCTCCTGGCAAGCTTCTAGGTGGAGGGAACATGAATGAACCGACCCACACGAGAATGAGAGGGATTCCGAGACTGTTCAATGTAATGGACTGTACAGTTGAAGATGGCTTAAAAGATTTGATTTGTACTACTCATATCGCGAAGGTGCATCTTCTTTTCGGTAGCTCATCACATAAGAATTCCAAAGTTAAGCGTGCTTGACTTGGGGCAATTTTGGGATGGGTGACCTCCTGGGAAGTTTCCCAGGGTGCGTGTGAGTGAGGACATAAGTACGCTGGAAAGACCAGTCTTGATACAGTGAGGACAGTCGTCGAATCTGGGGCGTTACAATTATTATTGTTTATTCAACCTCGTTCTAAACACCCTTTCACCTTTATCCGATCCTATCAGTTTGTTTTCGCACTTTAAGTTAACTGATAGACATTGATAACAAGATTATCGAATTCAGTTTATTACTAAACTTATTCACCCCATCGAAAAGATTAGAAAATCATTAAGTGTTTATTCAACTCCCCCTTCTAAACACTTTCACTCACCCAATCGATCCTAACATATGTCAGAAATATAATAAAAAGTTTTGTTAATATCAAAATAAAGATCGCGAACATGAAATGTTCTAACACTGAGTTATGAGTAAAAAAAATATTAGTATATTTTAAAAAAAATTAGTATATTTTAATGAAAAATGAGTAAGGAAATTTCATTTTGGCCCGTGGAGGTCGTAATTTTAATTGGTTGAGATATTTTCAACCCAACCTGTTAAATTTTGTTTGCAGGTTGAGCCAACCTGACGGGTCTAACCCGCATTGACATTTCTATAAAGGATGCACACAAAATAGTGTAAAACTCACATGGCTAAGTAGTTGTATGACACTGAATCTATCTTCGGGATAATATCTTACTAGTCCGAAAGGTGAATTTCTTACCACATTTTTATGAATAAGTTTCTCGGGAGACGGTCTCATGGGTTTATAACCGTTGGATGAGTTGAGTTGATCCATAACTATCATGAATAGTAAATTTTTTAATATGAAAGTAATTTTTAAAAAAATTGGATGAGATCGTAAATATATATCACAAAATTGATCCATAAAATGACCACATGTGATTTTGTTTCTTCTTCCATATATTTAAGATAACATGGACTCTAAGATATAAATTTCAATTTTTTTAATAAGTCAAATACTCGATGTTTATGGTTTTGCCACTAGAATCGAATGTAAGTTTTTTATTCAATATATTAGTCTCAATTAATGTGATTAGATTGAAAACGATATGGTGGGGGGATATATATCTTCTTACTCTTGCATAATTTTGATTAACGCTTTATAAATCAATGATGACATTTATGCATTTTCAAATTATTTTTAACGTGAATTCAAACTCAAACTATTTCGTTAATAATTAACAAGATTTTATGTGTATCTTAATTATATTGAATATACTAAAAGTTTAAGTTAACTCAGAAGATCGAATTATTATTCTCGCGACTAGCCAATTGTATATTCAATAATAATCTCTAACCAACCCAATTGACTTTAAATTAACATTCAACCTTGGTAACAGCAAGAAGGGGTGAAAATCGATCGGAATGGAATTGAACCGAATTTCCAAAACCCAACCCACCAATTTTTATTTGGAAAACATAAACCCAGCCCAGTTTTATGAGATTTTTCAAAATAAAAAAAAAAACCAAAATAGAAATAAAAAATTAAAAAATAAGAAAAGCTAGAGTTAACAAGAATGTAAAGGCTATAAAATTCATGACCTAAATAAAAATTAATATTACCTTAAAAAATTGAACTGATTTAGTCGATTTTGGAATTAAATTTTTGGTTAGTTAATGTTTAATCCAACTAAGTGAAAACTCAAATTAATACTTAAATATAAAATACTAAAATAGTATTTACCATTTTATTTTAAAAAAGAAAAAGTATTTGTACCCAATACCACCACCCTCGATAAAAGTACCAGCGAAAGGGTAGTTTGGGTAATAGCCGCTCTTCAAAACCCTAATCTGTTTGTTCATCAGACGCCGCCTATATATATATATATCAGCTGCTTTTCTTTTTGGATATTTTCTTTCACCTCTTTCCCCATTTTCTTATTTTGAGATTGGAAAGCAGAGATTGTGTGTATCGGCTTTGTGCGAATCTGAATGCACTCTGATCGAAAGTGTTCTCTGCGAGATTTAACTCGGGGACGATGGGCAGTTGTTTTTCAAGTCTTGCAATTGAAATTCTTCAATAATCATCGTCCCCACATCCCTAATTATTCCAAATTGGTTTCAGAGATTTCGATTCTTTTTCATTTTATCTAAATATTCACACGATGGAGGAGAAGTCGCAAAAAAATAACAGGAACCCAACCCCAGTAAAGTTTTATTTTTGAGATTCTATCCGAATTAAACGTCATAAATTATTCTTTACAAATGTATCAAGGAAGACTGCTTTGAATTTTATTTCATTTCTTCGTAATATATATTATTTTTAACCTAAAAATTTACTTTTGTTTAGTTTAAATCGGAAAAATAATAGTGTTTAATACCTAGAGAATGTTAATCCGATTCATATTTGAGATTAAATTGATGATTTGTATCAAATAAATATATTTATCTGTATCTAAACTTATTACACTTTAGTACTCATTCCAATTTTTATGCATCCTCTTTTTTCATCTCTAAAGACAAGTCGAGGGTTTCTCGAATTTCAGATATATGATTGAATTAAGCCAATGTTTATTGATTTTCGTAAAGGTAAAGTATTAGGAGACTCAGACTCCAAACATAAAACAAGGACACGATTTTGTGCATTTATGAGGTGGAAACTTTCAATTTCATAAAAGTTCACTAAAGTCACTATAAACAACCTATGAAACAAAACTCCATCCTAATACATTTTGCAGAATGTCCTCAAAATTATCACTACAGGTATAAATTATAAACTAATAAAACAACAATAAGATAAAAAAAAGTTCCCTAGCGAACACGAGCTAAAAAATCTAGCTCTAAAAATATCATAGAAAACAGGATGGAGACATCTATTGTTATTAATATCTAATTATTATTTATTATCTAATGCTTCATCATTTTGTAATGTTAAATTTTATTGTTTTTGTAATGTTAAATTTTATTGTTTTTTATTAACAAAAACGGAGGAAAAATTTGAAAAAGTTAGGCATGATATAAATCTAACTTATTGATAACCTTCTAATAATAATCAGTTGAACCGAAAAATATTATTATACTTAAGTAATTATATTTTATTCAAATTTAGTAACTTTTTAATGTCCAATATATATATAATTAATAAGTAGTATACATGATTTTATTTTTCAAACAATAATAAGAAAAATCTTAAGATATAAATATATAGTGAAAACGAATTCAAATTTTCTATTAGTTGTTTCGAATCTTAGCAAATGTAATTCTAAAAAAATGAGGGGATAATGATTATGATGATACATGACACTGAAGATTAATTTAGAATGGTTGTATTTTTTTCCTTTTTATGAGATAAAATAGTGTTATTTCAATTATTAATTTAAAAAAATGAATCTCCATTTAATAAAATTGTTGAAAAAGAAGTTTTTTTAGTTCCCTGCTTTAAGCAAATATATCTTGGACATAAAAGGAGTTAGGGATGACAACTTTCCCCACGGAAAAAAATCGAAACGGGGATGAAATCCCCGATTTTTTCGGGTTCGGGTATTTTTTTAAATCTCCGAAGTAGTTTGTGCCGGATTGCACAATTTTCTTCGAAATGAGTGTCGATTTGATGAATTTCCTGTTGAACCAGAGAATGAATTTTCACAACCTTCAGCAGAAAAAGTTTACGAGGATAACAACTTTGATAAAATATTTGACACTGAAGAACAACAACGAGCAAATGCAAATGCATGGAGGGATAATATAACAAATCGAACGTGGAGTGATGTTGATCATATTGACAATAACGAACCTTAGATTTTTTCATAAAAAAACTGCTTAAAATTATCAAATTTCATAATGTTTTGATTAGTTATTTATCTATATTGATTAAAATTTTACATATACTTATAAATTAAAAATTTATTGATTAATTATTTATGTATGTTGAATAGACACGGAGATTGAAAAGTTGATTTTATTAAATTGAATTGTGATTTTTTCATATATTAAACATATTTACTTTTTAAATAAGTAAATTTATTTCAAAGTAAAATTTTATTTATGTTAAATAATTATTAGTTCAAAGAAATTATATATATATATATATGTGTATATATATATATATATATATATATATATATATAAATTATATATAAGTACAAAATTTGCACCATTAATCAAAAAATGTGCAAATATTTACCAAAATCTTGCAAAAAAGTCTATAAAAGTCCATGAAATTCTGTTTACAAATCTGTGAGATTCTACAAGAATCAATAAAAATCCCCAAACTCCAACTCAAATTTATTTTAACTCCTTACACCTATAAACTTTTGCCTAAACTCTTAAATAGACAAAAATGACGAAAATACCCTTATATGCGAAAAATCTAATGATTGATTTTATGGGGCTAGAAATGGTATCAGAATTTAGGTAAAATTATTTCAAACAGACAAAATTATTATTATCAAGTAAAAAAATGTTTTGAGAAGGAAAATTTTCTCAAATAACATGAATCCGAACTCAGGTTCGAGATTTATTATTTGCATGATTTATTCCAGAACTCTGAAATATTTACAACAGGAAGATCTAACTAAGGTTAGATATCAAGAATGAACTTATCATAATCCTAAGATAAACTTATGATTCAAAATAACATGTTTTTAGAAATAGTACCGGATTACTCTAAACTTTCCGGAGATCTTAGAAAAATTCAAAAGACATTACAGAATTATGGCAATATGTTGTATTATGTACCACAAAATATGGAGAAAATCCTTGAAAATCAAGAAAAAATTCTTGGAATATTAAAAAATGTTCAAACAAGACTTCAAAACCAGAAAAAAAAAACCAAGTTCTAGTAAAAGGATTTCAGAAGGAAGGTTACCACCATCATTTGGTACTGAATCCTTATTACATCAAAAAAGGAAGGCCAAAGTGATGTCAAAATCTTAACTGAAGAAGAAAAGATGATCAATCTAATCAAAATAGTCTCAGAAAAGAAATTAATCTGATGACAACTTTAGAAAGGATTGGTCTAGAGGATCTACAAGAGCTTGCAGAATCTTTTTCAAATATCAAGGTTGTAGATCTAATGATGAACACAACTGAGGGTGAACAACCTACCATAACTTGGTCATCTTCGTAGGAACCACCAAGAGAAAGTGTGGGATCTCAGAATATAAATATGAGAGAATCCCAACCAGACTTTTATACTGGTGGAGAATCGCACCCAGCAGCAACAAGGTCAAAGAAGAATAAAATTTCTTTGCACCAAACACCCTATGGGAAATCTGTTTTAGAACCTATACATCCTTACGGGGTTATGCTTAACCTGGATGTATTATATTTCAAAAATATGGAAGATCTTATAGATAGTTGGACATCCGCTATGAGAATCACAGCAGACACACTTGATCTCAACAGAGAAAGATTCATTAAACTTCTGGAAATGAGTCTTATGGGATCAATTAAAATTGCTTGGGACATGACTTCGGTGGAAACCAAAGAATCAGTCCTAGCCGGAGAATCTCTTAGCGAGATAGCCGGAAGAATGACTACCCTTTTTAAAACACAATTTATAGGGTAGATTATTTTTAACAGTCAAGATACAGAGAAGAAAAAGAAATATACTCAAGCTCTGTATAGTCTTGAATTACATGATATATGTTTAGTTGATGAATATATTATGTTATTCACTAAATATAGATGGAATTCATGGGTCGAAGAAGATATAGTAATGCAACGTTTCTTCGCCAAAATGTCAAGTCTCTGGAGAGATGTTAATAAGGTAATATTTCCATGGCAATCCAGATACTTTTGCACGAAGGGCCTCTTTTATCAAAAGAAAACTGACAGAATGGTATCATCTAACAACATTACTAAAGAATTACAAACCACTAAGGGGTAATAACAAACATACTCCTTTATTTTAAAAAGAAAATGATCTTCCAACAATTATTGGAAGTAAACAACAGAGACATAAGAGGAAAAGTTTTAGAACTCATCCTTATGCTAGAAGTGGAAGAAGTTCTTTGAGACCAAGAACAGTTTGGTCTAGGCAGAAGGATAGATCTTTAAAAACTGGGCAAAGAAGTAGACCATCAAGAAGTAGGATATCATCCCAAGTATCGAGTACATCTCGAAGCACAGGAAGAACACCTACATAGAAAACTTTCAGAAGAGCTCATACGCGAGCTAATGAAATTTTTAAAGATTGTAATTGTTGGACATATGGAGCAAGAGGTCATATCTCAACCACCTGTCCAGAAAATGAAAAACGAGGTATTAAATGCTTCGATCCAATCTCGAATATTGAAGAAGCAGTTTATTACCAAGATCTCAATCAGGTATATCGATTTGAGGATATTACCTCAAAAGAAAGTATATATGAAGAAGAAGAAGTCTTAAGTCAAGAAGAATTTGATGGAATTGAATCAGAATCTGACTAAAGATGAGGTGTTTCGACACGAAACATATGAAGATTTGTCTGGTTTCTTTATCCAGACAAAAATATCTCATAACATGGTCCAAAAGATCATGAGAGAAAATCGTAGTCTTCAGAGATATCAGGGATTCCCTGGAGGACAGGTAGAAAAATTCTTAGGAAGCATCATCTAATCTATAAAGTTTCCAGAAGGAAAATTACAATTTCGATAGAACTTACATGAAATAGAATGGAGATACAACTAATTCCTTCTGAAGAGATTAAGGAGGAATTACAAAAACTCAAGATAGAAGAGGCGCGTACCATGTCTTGAATTCATATTGGAGCAATCCAAATTATGATAAAAGCTACTTTCAAAGAAGTAATAGATTAACCCATTGATATTGCTATATGTGACAAAAGAATGGGGAACCTTCAAGACTCAGTACTGAGAACTATCTCAGTAAATCTCAGTGCAAGAAATATTGTAGGAGTAATCTATCCAAGAATAGCTTACAACCTGGCAGATCGAGATTTCAGTCGAGCTTTGACATTACATCAGAATTTCAAGGAAAAAGGCTGATGAAAGAAGGTAATAGACCATATTCAATTACCTATCAGATTTCATATGCTCTATCTAATACACATAATTCAGAATTGTTTATTAGAAATTATTTTATTGAAATACCTGAGATATTTGAAAAAGTTTCCCAGACAATTTATCTAGAAAGAGTTGAGTTTTCTTTAATACAGGAAACATATATCCAAATACAAGACAAACCGATTCTACAGAGGAATCAAAGTCTTAGATTGAAATCAAGAAGAATATCTTTTCAAGTAGATAGAATTACAAGTTATAGGTGGGGAAAAACACATGTCCAAGAAACCCAACAGGAGCTAAAAAGCTTTTCCACAATAGGAAAACTCAGATGCCCAGGATGGTGGAAGGAAGTAGAAATTGTATTTGATATTATGAAACAAAGGAAACAATTTCCTTGTAATACCATATACTATTTAGAACAACATATGATGAGAACTTATCAAGAATGATCAATATCGGAGAATTGGAAGATCATATCAAAGAATTCCAGGGAAAGAACCAGATTGATTGGTTCTTGGACTACAGTTTCTCGAGGAACATAAACCTCGGAAACATCTAGAATATGGAATGGAGTTTATTGCCGAAAATAGGATGTGGGAAATCCCCTGACCATAAGCACATTCTCGATATACATTCCAGCCGGAATTTTATACGAACAATATAAAGCAGAATACTTTGCTGCTTATATTGATTCAGGAGGGGGAATCTATATAGCAAAAAGAGGATTAAGATGACTGAAATCGTAATTAAAGGTGCGGGACAAACGCCTTGGTATAAGGTAAAAACACCGTCGATTTATTTTCATGATACAGGAGATGACATTCTGCTAGGAAATAATTTCCTACAAATGTTTAAGTCCTATACGCAAGAAAATGACACTAGACGATTAGTGTTCACAACACCTTGTAACCAAAAAATCATAGTCCAACGATTAAGAGAGGCATTTTACAGAAAATTGCCCATTCAATTTCACAGCAAGTGTGGTGATGAAGGAAAATTTCTGAACCCAAAAATGAAAGATTCTAGACGGTTTGGAGAAACAATGCTCCAATTAAGAGCAAATAAACAGCTCCAACCTGAAGAAATATAATGCCTTAAGATAGCCCTATATCATAATGAGTTAGGGTTTGAATCAAAGGTATTACTTGAAGATGTCAAGAAAAGGATCAGAGAAAATTACAATGAAGATCCCTTGGCATGGTAGGATAAAAATCAACTCAAAGCTTGCCTTAAAATTAAGGATGAAAAGAATATGAAATTGTCCGTTGCAATCCTATCCCAATGAACATAGTAGATCAAAGGGATATGCAGATTATAATCAAATAACATTTGGATGTCGGTTTAATAAGCAGAAATTTCACCATGCAGTATCCCAGGATTTCAGGTAAGAAATCATGGTGAAATAAAAAAGGAACAAACCTAGATTAGTTATTATTTATCAAGAAATTAATAAAATTCTTGAGTTTGATGGGTATTTTATACCTAGTAGAGAACATCTAATTAGTTGCATACGCAATGCAAATATATTTCTAAATTTGATTTTAAGTATGGGTTTTACTAAATTCGGATGCAGGAAGAAAACAAGAAATTCACAGCTTTTTCCACAACACAAGGACATTATATCAGGGAAGTCAATGAGATTGGCTAATTCACCTCAGATATTTCAAAGAAAAATGGATAATCTATTTAAAGATTATTTTAAATTTATGTTTGTCTCTATTGATGATGTTTTAATCGCATCTAAAAATATGGAAGAATATATTAAAAATTTAGAGATTTTCTCTGATGTTTGTAAAAATGAAGGATTGGTTCTATCAGAAAAGAAAGCAGTTATTACCACAAGAAAGATTGAATTTCTCGGAATAGAAATCGATGAGTCTGGAATAATTTTGCAGTATCATATAGTAAAAAAGGTGTAAAATTTTCCAAACAAGCTAAAAGAAAAGAAACTACTTCAAAGTTTTCTAGGAGTTGTTAATTTTGCTGGAATGTTTATTAAAAATCTAGCAAAGCACAGGAAAATGTTTAGTCCATTGCTGAAAAAATATGCAAAATTTATATGTACAAAAGAATATACACAGGGACTTAGTCAACTAAAGGAGATTTGTAAAAATCTTCCGAAAATATCTACTCCACAGGATGAATATGATCTGATATTATATATGGATGCCAGTTATCATTGGTGGGCGACAGTTTTAACTAAGCTCATACCAGAAGGAAAACAGCCATGCAGATATTGCAGTGGACTCTTCTCAGATGCGGAGGTCATAAGATGGCATATCAACGAAAAATACTTTTATGCAGTAAAAAGAGATTTTGAAAAATGGCCATTATTTTTATTTACAAGAAAATTTACTTTAAAAGTTGATACTATACAGGTGAAAGCTTTCTTGAGGAATAGAATATAGTCTAAGCATGAGAAAGTCAGATTATTAAGATGACAAGCGTCATGTAAAAATTATATTTTTGATATTGTGATTATAAAATCTAATGAAACTATTCTTGCATATTTTTTAACAAGAGATGGAAAACGGTGATATCGATGTCATCATAAAAATGCAGAGGCATTTAAGGGAACACCTTGAAATGCTTCAAAACGAGTTCAACAAGCTGACCTTAAACGCAGAAGTTGCGGGAAGGCTACAACAAGCCGATAAGAGAATTGTCTCTGATCGAATCACATGATGTTTACAGATTTATACTAAGTTATGGTCTGTAATACAAATGCTTCTCCTCCAAGGCATTGAGAAGCCACTGGTTTTCCAAATGGAGAGGTTTTTAGTACATGACTCTATACCTGGAGCAGGGGATTTAAATACCCATAGCACAAGTGTTAAGTCGGGATCATCTCCAGATGAGTCGGCTAAAACAACAATTGAAACTCCAGATTCATATATCGAGTTTTCAAGTCAACCCTTCACCTCGGGGATTGAAGAGGGAATGATCAACCTTAGACCTAATTGTGAAGACCCAAAATTTACTACACAAAGAGAAAAAGTACCAAGTTGATTTTAATTTTTGCATTGAAGATGAATTATGTCAAAATTTTAAGTTACTTCAAAATTATTTTGTTCCATCTGTAGTTCGTTCATGCCCTCCGCTTCGTTCTGTCTTGGTGTCGCTCTGTTCGAACCAATCCGTCTCTGAATGATAAGTTATAAGTATGGGTCTGATATTGATGCATCGGGAAAGCCTGTGAGGGGAAAGGCCCTAGAGGGAGCCTGTCTATGGGAGTAGGCCCCAGAGGGAGCCCAGATGCGGGAAAAGGCTCAAGAGGAAGCCTATTTACAGGAGAAGGCCCCAGAGGGAGCCCAATATAAAGGATAGTCCATGATTATTATAATCTGTTTGTCTGATAAGCACTGATAAGTTCTATTCTGAAATGTTCTCATTTGAAGTTCTGAATTGTTCTATGTCTGATTTCTATTCATTAAACTCTGAATTTTTGATTTGTTCAATGTTTGACTTCTGTTCATTCAACTCTGATATAATATGTTACGTAAAAAGAAGAGTGTTTTAAAAGTATTATGTATCAAATGTTTTCTGGTATTCGATCGCTCCCGCTTGCTGAGTGTTTCCCAAAATTCTCACCCCCCCTTACGTCCCTCTCCAGAACATAAGGAGCAGGAGCAGTTATGGGGCTGGTAAAAAATTAGAAGGAAGGAATTCAAGTTCTGGATGTTCAAGCCCATTAGTGTTCCTTTGTCTTTCTTAGTAATGTTTGTACTTTTCGCTTCCGCAACCTCTGTATTTTTTCTTTCATGTAAAGACAATGGAATTTTATGAAATAATCTGGTATTTGGCTATTTGCTATGGGGCTTATTGCTATTTGATTAGTAATGCCGGATGTCACCGAAGTCTCGGTCTCGGGACGTGACATTTAAGTGGTATCACAGCCGCCAAGTTCATAATCCGGCTGGAAGTTTGATAGACAAAATTTGGCGAAGTCAAATATTGGCAAAAGCCCATGTCTTCATATCCAAATCATTTTGATGTATCACACTCATTTGCGTTTGTTTAAATCCTCAAATTCAAGCTGTCTCGATAGTTGGATGGCTTATTCTTTCGCATATAATCTCGAAAATCAAATTTCGTCAACTGCTTTCAATCTGTGTGAAATTACCCCTTCTTTCCACTTGTGAAAAATCCAACGAAAGATTTTGTTCGATCCAATTTTTTTACTTGTCTGATGCGGTAATTTTGATTTTTTCTATTACTTTGATTCTAAACCTTTTTTCATTCGATTTTTCTTAAAAATGGTTGCCTCTCGCACTCGTGCCCAAGCAGCTCTTCGCATGTGTCAACTTACCATCGACTACCAAACTCGTGAGATTGATACTCTAAAGGCTCAACTAGCTATGGAGAAAC
This sequence comes from Primulina tabacum, assembly GCF_025594145.1. Classification (NCBI taxonomy): domain Eukaryota; kingdom Viridiplantae; phylum Streptophyta; class Magnoliopsida; order Lamiales; family Gesneriaceae; genus Primulina; species Primulina tabacum. The sequence goes on from NC_134552.1 coordinate 30,791,135, forward strand.
AAGAGCTCATGGAAGCCAACTGATATACATCATTTCACCCATCACCTTTGTGACACCCTAAACACAAAGGTGCATAAATGCATTTAAAAGTTTATTAGCATAACTAAATTTTATTATTTTTACCACATTATTTTTCGGCACAAATTTTATTTGTTCAAAATATCTAGAAATATATTAAAATACATCACAATACACTTAAAAATTTATCAAGTACTATGAGGTTCTCATTCCAAGACCAAATACCCAAAATATAATAAAATATCAACATATATGTTAAGTAATTAATTACAATGATCATTAGGTTCAATGTAAGATAATTTATAATTAGGTTCAATACATATGTTAATGTAATATAATAATTAGATTCAAAGAATATAATAATATTAAGTTTGGATAAATACAATTTTTTTTATTAAATAAATAAAAATGGATAAACATGGAATCACGACTATATATATATCCTTTCTCAATTGCAATCCACAATCAACCGAGAGAGAAGAAAGAAAAGAAAGAGGGAAGAAGAAAGGAAAGAGAAAAAAGAGAGAAAAAATAGAAGAAAAATCTATAACCCTTTCCGAAAAATTGCAATAAATCACCAACTATTCACCTCATGTCTGAAAACAATGTAACACTGGAGGTGATGTAAAAGGATCGATCAAGAGCAAGAAAATCAAACCAAGATATTCCGGAAAACGGCAACGGAATCCCGTTTCAAGCTAGGTACTTTTCGCTCATCTTTCTTATAGCTACACACCAAACTAGGGGTTGACTTGAAAACAAAAGTTGTACCTCTTGTTGCATAGATAAGATATATACCGTCTGTCGTCCCAAAATATTGCCGGAACTAACATTTTCGTAATGCCGGAGTACCTTAGTTCTCCATAAGATGATATTTAAATCTGGTATTGATCGGATAGGAATTTGAAAATACATTCAACACAAGAATTAAAGATCTTACAAAGTTACATAAGATAGAAAAAACTCGGCCGCGCGTGGCCGCGTGAAGGCTAGTCACGCGCCGGACCCGTCGACGCGTGTACCTCATGCGCCGTCGTATCGACGTTTCTCCGGTGGCCAAACTTTACTAGTGATGTTTCCGACTTTTTGGCCAACTTTCGTAATGTTTAGAGATACATTTTAATTGATATGAATTTTGCGAACTTAAGTAAAATCATCCGGGTTAAATTTTGAACAAAAATAATCTTGAAATGATCAGCTATTACTTAAAAACTCTAACATATAAATATCATTCATAATATATTTTTAGGACTTGCTCCAACAATTCGGATTACTAATCAAGCCTAAACTGTAAGTTATCAGGTGAGGAAATTACTATTCATTCTTCTATTAAAGCCTTTGGCATTTGGCATGAAATTTCAATAGCATTTATTTAATGTTCAAATATCATTCACAGGTCATTTCGATTACTGATATATTTTCTTGTATTTTTATGAATGGATTGATATATCATTAATGAATGGAGTCATGAACAACGGATTTCGGTTCGAAAATTGAGTCCACTGGACAACGTGGCTTCGGCCCGGAAAGTGAGTCCAATGAACAACGAGTCAAAAGGCTCGGATATATGGTTCATCTGAACAACGCGCACCGAATATTTCGGTCCAAAGAATGGTTCAACCGGCTCGTAAAATGATCTTATAAGTGCTCAATTAGAGCCAAAATTGTTAATTTATGAAATTTTCATTTTATCTATTTATCTTAGCAATTTTAACATTTCATAGCATTCATAACATCTAATTTGTTATGCCTATTACTTCATGCATAATTATTATGAAGCGCTATTTTAACTTATTTAAAAGCTATATACTAATTTAAACTCACTAAGTCCTCAAAAACTTTACCCTCTGTTTCTTTTCGTCTATTGTAATTTTCAGACACAGGAACCCTAGATTGGAACATGAGGAAAATAACTGAAGCTGAAATAAGAGCATTTGAAAATTGTGATGATCTGTTTATAAATAAATGATAAACTTACGCTGTAAAATAATTGTACATATTTAAAATAAGAATGTAAATATTTGTATATAATCTTTTAATGTTAATAGAAAATATTTAAATTTTATCTACAATATCTTTTTAATAATAATAATGGTAAAAATAAAGATAGCAGTTCAATAAAGAAATATTGTAGAAAATGTGGCACTCAGTAAGGAAATAATTATGAATTCCTAAACTGGGCGTAAAAGAGGTGGTATCAGAGCCAAGTTTCTTAAAGTATATAGACAGGAGCTAAGGTTTATTATAATGTCATACGTTAATCTTCATGTTTTCCTCATAATTGAAATGTCTCCTTTCAGGATGACGGAGTCTAGTGGGACATCAAGGAAAAAACAAACTATAATCATCAAACAAATGGAGGAAGAAATAGCAAAATTAAGCAAAGAAAGCTCGGATTTGAAATGCCTAGTGAATATGTATCGGGAGCATTTTGAAACCTTTGGAACAACTGAAAGTTTTCATGGATTTATTGAAGAACGGATGAGGGCTGATAATCTAGCATATCAGGGAGATTTGGGTCATGTACTATATGAAAGAGACCGTACCCTTATATATTTACTAAACATGCATGAATTCTATGACCGAGGTTTGATTAGTTTCTTAAAAGGAGTATCACACCCTTCGATCCACATTGATCACTCAATCATGCATGGGCGTGAACTGGTTTATCAATCTATCCAAGGAATGGAACCTGGTGTTATCGGGCCATCTTATACAAATCAAGATAATCAGAACACAGCTCCTCTCATCACTAACACATTTGAAATCGGAGGTAGTAGTTTGACTAAAAATATTCCACAATATGTACCCACCCCTTTTGTAGAATATCCTGGAGTCATGAATACAACACTAGATCAAAAACCCTTAATGAAGATTATCTGTTACAGTCACCTGAAGTTGAATTTCTTCCTGACCTCACGGGGGAAAACTTTGTATTTGGAGTAGATAAACTTGTTCCAATGACTATCATACCTGAAAGTGAAAATGTTAATGAGCTTAGTTATAAACTGGACCTAGTTGAACCATATACATCACTGCCAAATACAGATCAAAATGTTATCATGGGAACCATAGGCACAAATGAAGGCATGAGCCACATAACTTTTATAGATCTCTCAGACGACGAGATATGAAGACAATGACTATTTGACACTAGTATATAACTAGTATTAATAATCATCATCTTTTGTAGGTATGATGATTATCAAGATCATCAATTTTTGTATGCATGATGACCCTGTTTGCTAGTTCTGTTTGTATTATGCTTGGGTATTGTAAATATTTGAAACATGTCTTGTTTATAAATAAAACTGACTGTTTACCCTACGACATAACTATACACATTTAGTGCAAGATATTTCATATTTTATATTTATGTGTTTAGAATGACGTCTTCACAAAATAGTACTCAAGCCAGAATCAGACAAGAAATTCCCTCTCAAGATGACCACAACTCGGGAACTGGTGGAAATTCCAGAAGTGCCCAACACAATCCTCCCCAAGAACAAAACGTACAAAATATGTTTGAAATAATGCATCAATTTGTGCAGTTTTGTCAGCAAAATCCACCACGACCTCATGATCAAGCTCAAGAACATCACATTGAGGCAAATGATCGAGCTCTTGAGAGATTTTTGAGATTCAAACCGCCAAAATTTGAAGGCAAACCAGATGCGTATGAAGCAGAATCTTGGCTAAGCAAAATCAACAAAATATTCTCTATTCTCAATTATTCTGAAGAACAAAAGGTGAATTTTTTCACTTACTTATTTGAAGAAGCATCTCACAACTGGTGGCGTACAGTGTAACATAAATGGACAAAGAATCACACCCCAAAAACGTGGGACAATTTTCTGCAAGAATTCGAAGGTAAATATATAATAATACATACACGAGAACATGAATTTATGGATTTAGTCCAAGTGACCGTAGCTCAATATGAGGCAGAATTCCATCGTCTTATACATTATGCACCACACTACATGGAAGATGAGGTAAGAAAAAGAAAAAAATTTGTTCAAGGATTAAATCTAGATATTCGTTGGGTAACATTGTCCACAGAAGTTGCCAGTTATGTTTCTATTGTCAATCAAGCTCTACGAGTAGAAGAAGACATCAAGGTACTTCTTGAAAAAGAGGAAGAAGAAAAGAAAATAAGGAAGCCCAACCTTTTTGAAGATAACAATTGGAAAAGAAAATTTGAAAAAAAAACACAACAAGTCAGGCAAAGAGAAGCTGTCAATGGAAAAGTTCCAAGAAACAACAGTAAAAAGTGTGGATATTGCGGATTACCAAATCATGAAGAAGAAAACTACTGGAGAAAAGGTGGGAAATGCATTATTTGCGGAAGTGAGCAAAACCGTATTCAAGATTGTCAAAAAAAAAAACGCAGAAAACTCAACCCACAACAAAGCAATAGATACCCGCTCGAGCCTACGCCCTCTTAGGAAACAAAGAGGAGGAAATTGACCCCACTGCAGTCATAGAAGGTACTGTTACCATATTATCCGGTTCTGCAAAAACTTTATTTGATCTAGGAGCTGTTTATTCTTTTATCTCAAAAGTTTTTGTACATAAAGTACCACTGTTATCTGAGCAACTACCATATGGCTTCGAAATTAGCTCACCTTTAGAGACAACAATGATTACTGACATCATTTACAAAAACTGTCCATTAAGCTTCCAAGAAAAAGAATATCTAGCAGATTTGATTGATTTACCTATCAAGAACTATGATATTATTCTTGGAATGGACTGGTTATTTATACACCAAGCCCAGCTCAATTGCTACACAAAAGAAGTTTATATTCAAACTTATCATCCAATCAATTCCAAAGCAAACCATACCATGTGAATAGTATCAACAGCAGAAGCTAAGGCTATACTAAAAGACAACGGACAAGGATTTCTAGCTTATTTGATAAATAAGCCAAAGGATCAACTCAAGATCTCAGAAATCTCAATTGTACAAGAATTTCCAGGGGTTTTTCCTGAAGAGATCAATACTTTACCTCCTCAGAGAGACGTAGAATTTTCATTGATCTAATACCTAGAGCACAACCCAGATCTAAAAATCCATACCGAATGGCACCTTCAGAGTTAAAAGAATTAAAAGTTCAATTACAAGAGCTAATGGACAAGAAATACGTCCGGCCTAGTACATCTCCATGGGGTGCTCCTGTATTATTTGTAAAAAATAAAGATGGAACTTTAAGGATGTGCATTGATTATCGAGAACTTAACAATGTTACCATCAAAAACAAATATCCTCTACCACATATCGAAGAATTATTTGATGTCTTACAAGGGCCTCAAGTATATTCAAAACTTGATTTGCGACAAGGATATTACCAATTGAGAATTAAGGAGGAGGACATCTCCAAAACGGCTTTTAATACCCGTTATGGACACTATGAGTTTGTGGTAATGCCATTCGGATTAACCAATACTCCTGCAGCTTTCATTGATATGATGCATCGAATATTTCAACCATTCTTGGACAAATTCGTCGTAATATTCATAGATGACATTTTGATATTTTCAAGAAGTCATTAGGAACATGCTCAACATCTACGATTGATTCTCAAAACTTTGAAAGAACATCAATTGTATGCCAAATTCAGTAAGTGTGAATTTTGGCTAGAAAAAGTGTTATTTCTTTGCCACTTTATCTCTAAGAAAGGACTGGAAGTAGATCATGCAAAAATAGAAGCCATATCTCGCTGGAAACAACCAATCAACATCACAGAAATTAGAAGTTTTCTCGGCCTAGCAGGATACTACCGAAGATTCATTAAAGATTTTGCGAAAATTGCTGTTCCCCTGACACAGCTAACTCGCAAAGACAACCATTTCTTGTGGAATGATGAGTGTGAGAAAAGTTTTTGTAAATTAAAAGAAATACTTACTAATGCACCTGTATTAGATTTACCAGAAGGAACAGAAGCATTTGTGGTTTACACAGATGCCTCAAAAGAAGGATTTGGATGTGTATTGATGCAAAACGATAAATTTATTACATATGCATCTAGAAAATTAATGAATCACGATTTTAATTATCCCACTCATGATCTGGAATTAGGAGCAATAGTGTTTGCATTAGTAAAATTGAGACACTACTTGTACGATTCCACTTTTGATATTTATACAGACCACAAAAGCTTGAAGTATTTATTTACTCAAAAAGAGCTGAACATGAGGCAAAGAAGAAGGATTGAATTTTTGGAAGATTACGATTGTTCCATTCTTTATCAGTCAGGTAAAGCTAATGTAGTGGCTGATGCTTTAAGTAGAAAGATTAACATGGCTTGTTTGGAAATGAAAGAGGTAAGAGAATGGGTACACATCCATTCACGTGGGCACTTGGCCGGATTGAGAATCGAACCTGAATTTCATACCAGAATTAAGCAAAATCAAGAATTGCACCAAGAAGTTTCAAAACTCCGTAATGATACAAATTTCGTCACCAATTCACAATGAATACTATTCTATCATGACCATATTTTTGTGCCTAGCTCAATGAAAAAGGAAATAATGGAAAAATCACATCAGTCTCGGATCATCATTCATCCAGGAGGATCTAAGATGTACCAAGAGATTAAAAAACACTTCTGGTGGAAAGGAATGAAATGAGATATTGCAAATTTCATTTCACAATGCCTATCTTGCCAAATGATAAAGGCTGAACATCAAAGACCAGCAGGTCTTTTGCAACCGCTTCCTATACCGGAATGGAAATTGAATCAAATAACTATGGACTTTATGTAACGTACCGTACTTTTAACTACTTAAAATTTGCAGAAAAATTAAAATTTTTCTTAAAATAAATCGTGAACCTTCAAAATTTGAGAAAAACAACTATTTATCTCAACATAGTTGCAACCAAAGATCTTAAGAATAAAGTTTGCCAAAAGTACTTGCTTAAAATCTCATAATCAGAAACATAAATCAGAGTATTTTGAACATTTCATAAACTCTTAAACACTAGGCGGTCCTTGGGTCTAGCCTCCTGCTCAGTCCAAGCCAGCTCCTTGGTCCCCACCTCTCGTCTCCTCAAATACATCCTCACCTGCATCGATCAAGTCTAGTGAGTCTAAAGACTCAACACGTATAAACTGGAAGTAGCAAGTAATACGTAATAAAATCGCATGCAACTTTAAAATAGAACATACATACTTGAACTTTAACATGAGTGTAAAAGCTTGATCTTACATACATTACATAGACGTGCCATAAAGTGAAACTTTTCTTAAACATGCTTGCATATTTGTACATACTTGAACATACATAACTTCATCATTTTACGTAGAGGAATGTTTCAAAGCAAGTGACCCATACATAAAAGCGCCTGATCAAACTAAACCACAGTACTGGGTGACAGGGAAAATCCACTGCCATATACATGAGATCCCTGTTCATGCTTTAACGGGTGGATTGTTCCCTGGTCATGCTTTACCTCTTTCCAATCCTGATCTAAACTCGTTCATGCTTTAATGGGGTGGATTGGTCCTTAGTCATGCTTTACCGCTTTTCAATCCCATACATAAATTTGGTAACAAGACATTTAACATACCTCAAAAAATTTAAAGTATTTTCTTTGCACATCGAACATACTTACTTGGTGTTGAGGGATTCGTTGGATCTCGTTTGGGGCCACTACTGCACATACTAACATGGATTTCAATACTTAACTTGCATAACTTAGACATAGGTATTCGTGCTCACCAGCGAAATAAATAAATATCTTATGACATTCTAGATCACTCGTGACTTGACCTCGTTTGATCATACTAACCATGACATCAAACCTCAAAACAAGCTCTAAAATGATGTGTGAAGTTTCCCAAAACATAGAAGACATGAGCCTAAAATACTGTTTTAAAAAGTCATGGACGCTCGCCTAAGCGCTGGACAGTGCTGCGCTGCGACACTGCCTAGCGCCTAGGCACTAGCAATGCCGCAGGCCAAGCGCTGCGGCGCCACAAGGGCAGCACCGCGGCGCCAGGCTTGCGCAGAATGGGTGCTGCGGCGCTCCCTGGTGAGCGCTGCGGCGCTAATCCTGCGCACAACCAACCCAAAATAACACATTTTGATGCAATTTTAAAAGTCATGCTCAAACGACTCGACCCGATGCAACGAGACTCATCTTAGGACACTATGACAAGGATTCAACTCAAACAAATGTTTCCAAAATGACGACGCAAAACAACTATGCAACATAATCCATAAACATGAATTTTGACACCAAAATACTTTCTACGACTTCTTATGCAACCAAGTGCCTATCGACCCGAGACGAAGCACCAAACATCAACCCCACATCATACTCACAATAATTAAATGCAGCAGTAGTGACCCAACGTTCCCAATGAAGCCTCAACAGATAACTTCAAGAATACATCAATAACATAATTTTCAAAAATGTAATTTGAGCAGTCCTAGGAAAAACACCATAACTCACTTAATTTTTATTCAAATATTTCGAATCTTATATCAAATCGAAGGTATCAAAAAGTTCTACGTTTCATATGTTGAAAGTTTTCCCAAATTCGCGATCGAGAAATCGTAGTTTTCAAATTACAGTGAAAAACAAAATTTTAGATCTATAAATTATTCCAAAACTGATCCAACAAATTTTCTGCTCAAACTATGAACATCATACATGAATTTTACGCATAATAAACATCAACATAGATACTATGACAAGATCGACACAGAAAAAACAGAATATACGTGCCTTTTGATAACAAAAAATACCGAAACGACGATACCGACGCGGGAAGGATGCGAGAGATGATCCGGGACGAACGTGGCGGGATTTTCTTGCCATAAAACCAACGAAAATTTGCTGGAAAAGAGAAGGGCAAGGGGCGGCTGCTTTCCTCTCAAGAACCCTAAGGTTTGCTCTCTCAAAAATAAATAAATCTGAATCGGAATAAGTGTGTGTGAGTTGAACGGTTTCAGTGTGTGTAAAAGTGTGTAAAATGTGTAAGTGCGTGTGTGTCTAGCATGAGTTAAGATAGTAATTAAGGGAAAAATATTTCTTAATGCATTCTAATTAAAATATTAATAATCACTTAGTATCCCAACTAAAATACTAATTTTCCACAAAATACTAGCATCTTTAAAATTGAAATAAAACACACAATTGATAAACTTTTTAAAATTCTGAAACTTTAAAATCACCTAATAAACAAATTAGGCTTTTATTAAATACTAAAAACTTATAAATCATTTGAAATTCCCCAATCTCAACTTAATACAAAATACCACGTTTTAAAATTGTCAAACTCGTCGCCGGTCTCCTTCCTTCGATCCCACATCGAATAATCGCCTGAAACATGAAACTCGAGAAAATATTTTAACGTGCATCACATACGCATAAATAATTTAAAATAATGCAATTTCATAAAACATGCATTGCTAACATAATTTTAAAATTAAATAAATGATTTAACAATTAAATGATTGCATGAGTTATACGTGTACTGATTTTTGGGCCCTACAGTTCTTCCCCCACTTATATAAATTTCATCCTCGAAATTAAATATTACCAAAGAACTCCGCGTAGCGAATTCGCATGTCTGCTTCGGCTTTCCAAGTGGCCTCCTCAACTGATTGGTTCAACCACCGGACTTTGACCAACTTGGTCACTTTGTTCTGAAGTCTCTGCTCCTGTCTGTCTAGGATTTGGACAGGTCTTTCCTCATACGATAGGTTTGGAGCAACCTGCAACGGCTCATAGCTCAGAATGTGCGAAGCATTAGCTAGGTACTTCCTCAGCATTGAGACATGGAACACATTGTGTACACCGGCCAGATTCGGCGGTAATGCTACACGATAAGCTTGTGTCCCAACTCTGTCAAGAATCTCAAACGGTCCAATAAACCTCAGACTGAGCTTGCCTCTCTTCCCAAATCTCATAAGACCCGTCATAGGTGCTATCTTTACAAAAACACGATCAACCACGGCAAACTCTAGATCTCTCCTCCTCTTATCAGCATAGCTCTTTTGGCGACTCTGGGTGGTCTTCATTCTGTCTGGAATCTTGACCACCACATCTGCAGTCTGCTGAACAATCTTTGGATCAAGTTCTGCTCTTTCAACGACTTCATCCCAATGAATCGGCTATCTGAACTTCCTTCCATACAATGCCTCGTAGGGAGCCATACCTATAGATGCTTGAAAACTATTGTTGTTGGTAAAATCCACTAGAGGTAGCTTAGATTCCCAAGTCCAATGGAAATCTATTATACAGGCTCGCAATGATCCTCCAAAATCTGAATCACTCGCTCAGATTGACCATCTGTCTGAGGGTGAAAAGCTGTACTGAATAGCAACTTCGTCCCCATGGCTGCATGTAAGCTCTTTCAGAAGGACGATGTGAATCTCGGGTCCCTGTCGGACACAATGAAAACTGGGATCCCATGCAATCGAACGATATCCCTGATATATAGCTCCGCATACTGCGTCATGGAGAAAGTCATCTTCATCGGCAAGAAGTGCGCTGACTTAGTGAGTCAATAAACTATGACCCAAATGGCATTGAATCCTCTGACTTACTTCGGCAAACCAACCACGAAATCCATGGTAATATTCTCCCATATCCACTCAGGGATAGGGAGTGGCTTAAGCATTCCTGCTGGCCTCTGATGCTCTGCTTTCACCTGCTGACAAGTGAGGCATTCAGACACAAATCGGCGGATGTCTTGCTTCATCTCTGGCCACCAATACAACATCTGTAGATCCTTATACATTTTGGTACCCCCTGGGTGGACGGAATACGGAGAGGCATGTGCCTCTGTCAGAATATTGTAAGGCTTGAGATTTTATCATTTTAATCCGAGATTATTTAATTGATGAATTTTGGAATGTTGAGTCATATTTCATGGTTTTACAATTCCATAGGATTGAAATTGAATTAAAAAGAGTTATTGAGGGCTGAATTGCAAATAGTGAAGAATTCAGGGGCTAAAGTGCAATTATGGGATTTGAGGACACTTGTCTTGCCATGCATGGAACCATGTATTTAAATGATTTCCTTTAGATTTCCAGCAAGAGAAAAGACCGAGAGTTCATAGCTAAAATCCCTCAAGCTTCATTTTGGTTTCAAAATTTGAGTGTGCAGTATCCGGTTATCAGAATTTTGATCTGAACATATTTCTGTACTCCTCGCGTTACATGCTTCAACTGGACGTAATTTTTATTGAGTTCTGCTATCATTTGAAATTATGATATTGGAGAAATTATTATTTGATCATTATTATGTGTTCTGGGAATACTAGACATTGCATAATCGAAGTCGGATCGAAGAACATATTGATTATGAAATTGTTATGAATTTCTGATTATATCGATTGAAATTGGACAGATTTGAATTATGGATTTATTACAGACTATATCGGATATGGGTTATGATTTGTAATTGATATCTGTGGATATTGTATTGACGGGAATATCGGGATTGTGCCGTTATACCGTTGATTTTGAATTAGATTCACATTGACCAGATTCAGTATTGAATTGGGAATGGAATATTGATATTATTATTCTCGATATCATTTCAGATCGATATTGACAGCCATGAATTCAGAACTTCCACTTTGTTAGTCCGAGACTACAAAAGAAAGGTATAAGTCAATGTGGTACCGGGAGAACGACTCGAGTGTGATATACTTGAGTTTCCCTAAATCACATACTTATTGTTATGGTGTGCATTGATTTGAATTGATATGCTTGTTCTATTGATTTATAGAAAGCATGTATTAGACGAGTGATCTTGTGAAATACGTGCCGATAGTGATGGAATCGTCACTGGCACATTGCACATTGTTACAAGACAGTGAGTTGGCGAAAGTGCCAAAGTCTGTGACGGATAGGTCAAGACACCGGATGTTTGGTTATATCGATTGAATAGAATTGGAGTTCCTTCTATTACTGAAATTCGATATAGGAATGCCAACGTCTGGAAACCGGGATCCCTAGACTAGGAAGGAGTCTAGTCTGAGACGTAGAGTCACGAGTCTGATTGACAGTTTTATATTGATTATGTTTTCAGATTTGATACATATTACAGATATTTGTTACATGCTTTTAAATTGTTTATATGATTGCATGTTTCATTGATTTATACAGGGATTTTATTCTCACCGGAGTTATCCGGCTGTTGTCGTGTTTGTATGTGTGCATGGCAACAGGTGGGACAGGATCAGGGTCGAAGAGATGATGAGTGATCGTGATTAGAGTGGAGACTACGGACTTTGACGTTGCTGTAGATAGGATTCAACACTTGACATTTAGTTGTTGAACCTTAGTTTGAGTTTGATGCTTGTTGTACAAGACTTGTACCTTTATACTGATATGCATATTAAATTGAATTCCATTACATTCCGCATTTACAAAAAAAAATTTAGATCCTGTTTATTATAATGAATTGAATTGTCCCAATGATGATTAAGAATATGATTAGCGTCCGGGTCCCCACAGATATCCTCTCTGATCGAATCAACGCTAGGCACCCACATTCTACCTCTGTATCTCACAATACCATCAGACACTGTGTAAAGTACACTGCCCTTGGCTTCATCCTTCAGCCTTCATTTCTGTAACTGTTCATCTGAAGACTATCCTACACGGATAAGATCTAGTAAGGAAGACTGGACTGTCAGATTAGACAGCCTCGGAGCTCTGCCCTTGCGATAAACTTCTAAACCAAACCTCTACGTCTCAGACTGAAGAGATCTCTGCACTGACAATTGTGCTACAACTGCGACTTTTCTGCTCAGGGCGTCTGCGACAACATTAGCCTTTCTCGGATGGTAGCTAATTTCACAATCGTAGTCTTTTACTAACTCCAACCACCGTCTCTGTCTCATATTCAGTTCTTTCTGCGTGAATAAATACTTTAGACTCTTGTGATCAGTAAATATCTGGCATTTCTCGCCATAAAAATAGTGTTTCCAAATCTTCAAAGCAAATACAACGATGGCTAACTCAAGATCATGAGTCGGGTAGTTCTTCTCATGCACCTTCAACTGTCTGGAGGCATAAGCTATAACCCGGCCATGCTGCATCAACACTGCGCCTAACCCAAGCTTAGATGCATCGGTGTATAACACAAAATCTCCTTGCCCTGATGGCATGGCTAACACTGGAGCTGAAATAAAGGCTTGCTTCAAAGTATCGAAGCCCTTCTGACATTCATCACTCCACACGAATTTAGCATTCTTCTTGGTTAGTGAAGAGAGTGGCACTGATATTGAAGAAAATCGCTGAATAAACATCCTGTAGTAGCCTGCTAAGCCTAGGATACTACGGATTTCTGACGCATTCTTCGGCTCAACCCATTCCACGACTGCTGCTATGTGAGGCCCGGGGCCGAAGAGGGCGGGGGGTGATCGCCGGTGCCATCAGTTGCACGGACAATGAGCGGCTCCTGGCAGGCTTCTAGGTGAAGGGAACATGAATGAACCGAACCCACACGGGAATGAGAGAGATTCCGAGACTGTTCAATGTAATGGACTGTACAGTTGAAGAGGGCTTAAAAGATTTGATTTGTACTACTCATATCATGAAGGTGCATCTTCTTTTCGGTAGCTCATCACATAAGAACTCCAAAGTTAAGCGTGCTTGACTTGGGGCAATTTTGGGATGGGTGACCTCCTGGGAAGTTTCCCAGGGTGCGTGTGAGTGAGGACATAAGCACGTTGGAAAGACTCGTCTTGATACAGTGAGGACAGTCGTCGAATCTGGGGCGTTACATGCTACCTTCGCTGGATCCACCTCAATGCCATTTCTAGAAATTATGTGACCTAAAAATGCTACATTCTCCAACCAGAATCACACTTACTGAATTTTGCAAACAACTTGAGACTTTGCAAAACCTGCAAAACTGTCCTCAAATGCTGGCTGGGCTCCTCGAGTATATGAGAATGTCGTCAATGAACACTATGACAAACTGATCTAAGTAGGGCTGGAATACTCGGTTCATGAGGTCCATAAATATTGCTGGAGCATTCGTCAGTCCGAACGGCATCACTAAGAACTCGTAATGCCCATACCTGATCCTGAAGGCTGTCTTGTGAACGTCTGCATCTTTCACCTTCAGCTGATGATACCATGATCGAAGATCTATCTTAGAGAACACTGTAGCTCCGTGCAACTGATCAAACAAGTCCTCGATCCTAGGAAGTGGGTATTTATTCTTAATCGTTACTTTGTTCAGTTCTCGGTAATCGATGCACAGTCTCATGCTCCCATCTTTCTTTTTCACAAAGAGCACTGGTGCGCCCCACGGTGAGAAACTAGGGCGGATAAATTCCTTGTCAAGAAGCTCCTGAATCTGCTGCTTGAGCTCTAACATCTTAGCTGGAGCTAATCGGTACGGTGCCTTAGAGATTGGCACTGTTCTCGGCATAAGATCAACAGAAAACTCCACCTCTCTCTCTAGTGGAAGGCCTGCGACGTCATCTGGAAAGACGTCAGGAAATTCTCTGACTACTGGCACATCAGATAATGACGGAGTGGGTAAGTCAGGTGCAGAAATAATGCCGGCCAAGAAGGCCTGACAACCCTTGTGCATAAGTCTCCGCGCTTGCATGCAACAGATCATGCGAGGGAAACTCCTCCATCTAGCTGGCTCGAAGAGAAACTGCTTCATGACTTAAGGTCTTACTAACACTGACCTTTTCTGAAAATCAATCAGAACTCTGTTCTTCATCAGCTAGTCCATTCCCAGAATGATGTCAAACTCTGGCATCGGCAACACGATCAAATCGGCGTACACTAGGTGGCCCTGCAGCTCGAGATCGATGTCTCTGACCACATTAGTAGCTGATAATTCTTCCCCTGATGGGACTGTCACTGAATAGCTCACGTCGAATCCAATAGACTTGACATCCAGGTGACTAGCGAACGTCTCCGAAAAAAAAGAGCGGGTGGCTCCTGAGTCTATCAGGGCCTTCGTGGATACTCTCTTTATGAAAATATATCTTGAGAGACGTTAGCACAACACAAAACTTATATCCCAAAATTCTAACTTTAACCTCATGCATAGAAGAAATTTATATTCCATGTCACCCAAAAATATTACTAGCACACTAATAATCTCAAACAAGATTCAAAACATGTAGGCAAAATAATACTGAGCTTAGATAGAAAAGTTTATCTGTCAGTAGTGTAGAACCCGATAAATCAGACTACGTATAAGCCATGCATAATTACTATTATTAATATTAAAATGATTTTCATACATGCATGAGCGTTTAATTCATTTTAAAATTTGTTAAGTCATGATCATTTTTTTTAAATCGCAGAAGTTTAGTTTTATCTTTTCGGTTAAATACCCGAGGCCGAACTGGAGTTGGAGTATTGAGATAAAATTTAATAATAAGAAAATATTCCTAGATTTAAATTAAGCCAAGGAATAATTTATTTTAATGTAAAAGAATGTTTAAGGATTTATTTAATTAATTGCAGTTAAGTAGTAAATAAGTTCTTTTATGTCCAATAATTAATCTAAAAGCCTAAATTAAAATGTGTAACCAATGGGGATAAATTAATCTAAGCCTATTTTATTTAAGAAATTGTAACTTAACATGTTAGTAATTTATTTTAAGACCTAGCCATGCATGCAAGAAAAAACTATTATCCTAAATTAAATTATTAATTCACTAAAATACATAATAAGTGTTTAAAACTTTAAGGAGTTAAAATTCAAGAATTAAGCAATATTTTTACCCCACTTGTTAGCAAGAATTCGGCCACCCCCTTATAGGATTTAATCATGCTTGGCAACTCTCCATTTTTTATCCTTTTCCTTATCATTTCTTGGTATGATAATCCCTCACTTTTAAATCACCAATAATTATTAATTAAGAAATATTCTCCCTTGCTTTTGATCATAAAAAATCGGCCATCACTCTCCCTAAATCACCCCTCAATCCTTTGATATCACACCTCATTCCTTATCTAGCAAACAACTAGGATATAAAGATTTGTTTGCCATTCTACCTCCCCATTTAATTGGGAACCTTCCCCTTCATTACCTTAACACTCCTCCACCCCTCACCTTCGAGATTTCAGAGCATAGCAGCTGATGAAATTGTGAACCATCAACAAGAAAATCAAGAGAGAAAAGTGAAAGAAACTCCATCTCCGCCGCGCCGTGTTCGTCATATTGATTTGTTTCTTTCGAAAACAAATTTCCAGGCATGTTTATATTGTTCTTTGCTCTTCAATCAAGTCATATAAATATTTTAAAACATTACATGATCATGATTTTAATGGCAAAACCGAAGTATGACAGCAACTACACAAAAAAATTCTGCACAGATTTTTCGGCTTTCTCTTGTGCTTCACGAGTTGTCTTGTTTTTGTGATTTCAGGGATTGGCTCGGTTCTAGGTGCTCAATGCTTCATCTAGGCACGTACTAGGGTGTGTTAGGATCATGTTGGTACATTAGTTCAAGCCCCATGCACGCTGGATAGAGACTTGACAGCAACTTCTTCCATAGTTGCGAGTTTGAGTCTCGATTCTCGATTCTTGTTTGTCTAAGGCGAGGGTTCGAATCTTGGTTGGTCTAAGGCCTATAACCATGGTTAGGACCCTTCCTTAGCATGTCTAGGACGTGACCAAGGTGGCCCTTCAAGGCTTGGTTCATGGTCCCATCGGTTTTAAAACAAAACATGCAAGTGCCCCTCAGTTTCTCTTTTCTGATTTTGTGTGAGTGAGTTTCGAATTTCGGGTGTTTGGGTGGATCTTGGTTGGCTTTTTAGCCCTTAGACATGGTTCACAAAATGCCTCATGATGTCTAGATTGAGTCATGGTCGATCATATGGCCACTGAAACGATGTAAGACAGCAAGCGAATCGATACATCACAGTACATATTTTTGGGTTCTCGGTTTGGACTTTGGTCGATCTTATGTGGTTGACGGGATTGTGGTTGGCCTATGGCCCTTAGCCATGGTTCAAGCCACACCTTAGGATGTTGGAAAGAGGCTCAAGTCGGTGGTTCAAGCCCCAATGATCATTAGTCTCTTAAACGAACACAACAAGCGCAGCTGCTGCCATCGCACATTTGACAGCAGCATGGCTTTGGTTCAGAGGTGGTATTTGAGTTCTTGGTTGGCTTTTAGCCTATCGCCTTGGACTGGAAAGTAACTCAATGAGTTAGGAAGGTCATGTTTTTGGCCGTTTGTGATTTGGTTAAGTTTAGTCGTACGAGAATTTACGGTGCAATGTGCCAAAGTGACTCTCGAAAGAGCGTTTTACAATTTTGGCCTCCATTCACTATTTTCGTGTATTACAGCCCTAGGGATATGTTTTCTAGTATGTGTTGATTCGGGTTGGTAGGAAGCCATGGTTGAATGATAAGTTTGTTGGGCGTAATTGTCTCGTTTCTATTTCGATTATGAAGTGTTGGTCAAGTTAAGTTTATTTGCATGTTCTCATGTTAGAAATAGGTCGCAGCGAGCCTGGGAACGATCCAACTCATTCGGTAAAACAGGATTATAATTATATTACGTGCATAAAATATAAAATGTTTATTTTTTGAGATATATGCGATATGTCTTGTGGCCACCTTATGCTTATGGGATTGCTTCACCCGGTGACTTACGACCGGTTTACGATTATGTATGGGTACGGATATCCAGTCCAAGGGCTGAGATGATCTCTACCGCCCAGTATACTGTGGTTTAGTCTAATTAGACGTGCATGTTATGTTATGTTATGGACCACTTGCGTAGAAACATTATCTCTACAGAAAAATTACGATATGATATGTTATGACAGAGCTCTATTGAGCAAAGCTTTTACGTATGATTTTCAGATATGCACGTATTTATAATTATCCATGACACGATTTTCATCTTACGCTTTACGATACGATATTTTTATGTTACGCGAAATTTTATGATATATTTACTTGTTATTCACGATATATTCATGCTGAATCTTTAGACTAATTAGACTTGATTATTGTAGATACTGATGGGTCGGGACCGAGGGCGGGGACCAGTGATCGAGCTTGGGTCAGCAGTAGTAGGAACCCGAGGACCTCATGCTTCAGTTTATTTATCTTTTTATGCACAAAACTCATTTTTATCATGTTGAATTATTTTAAGTTGTTTTGAAAACGATAATTTCTTCCGCTGTTACTTTACCGTTAAATCTTTTTATCAGTTCATTTTATGAATGAGGCATGTTATTTATTTAAAGAGAAAATTTTTTAATAATTTCGCAAATTTTCAAATACGAAATACGGGCCTCTACAGTTGGTATCATAGCCTATGTTCTTGTAAAAGGTTGTACTACTACTGATCTTGAGAAGCTCACAAAGTCACGTCTTCGGTCTGTAAGTTTTACGTTTACGCACTTCGTTTAAAGCATGAAATATTTTTACAGCATGTTTCCAGGAAATGTTTTATGTCAAGATTATGATTATGCAGTATTTATTTAAATTTAAAGAAATAATGGAATTATGCATGTTGGTTACGTATGGGTTATATATATGGAACAGTATGTCTCCTAGACGCATTCCTGAGCGCATGAGAGACGATGAGCATCATCATGAGGACGGTGAGGATCATAGGCAGGAGAGAGATTTACCTCCACCCCTCCACCGAACATGAACGACCAGATGTTAGCCGGAATGACTCAGTTTTTCGCACATTTTGCGGGGAACAATGCAAGGGTAGCTAGGCAGACTGGACCTGAGGATACATACGAGCGGTTCATGAAGATGAGGTCGAAGGAGTTCTCAGGGACGATAGATCCTATGATTGCCGAGGGCTGGATTAAGTCCCTCGAGGTTATCTTTGAGTTCATGGAGCTTGGAGACGAGGATAGGGTTCGTTGTGCGACCTATCTGTTTGGAGGAGACGCTCGCTTGTGGTGGGAAGGAGCATTGGTAGCCTTGAATTTGGAAACTCTGAGCTGGACGCGTTTTACAGAGTTATTCTACTCTAAATATTTTACTGACGAGGTGCGTTCCAGGTTGACCAGGGAATTTATGACTTTGAGGCAGGGAGACATGACTGTTACGGAGTTTATCCGTAAGTTTGAGAGAGGTTGCCATTTCGTACCATTGATTGCAAATGATGCTGGAGCCAAGTTAAGACAGTTCATGGATGGTCTGCGGCCGATCTTGCGCCGTGATGTTAGGGTGGATGGCCCTACTACTTATGGTGTCGCTGTCTCCAGAGCTCTAGCTGCAGAGCAGGATCTGAATGATATTGAGAGAGACCGCCGGGGCAAGCGACTAGTCCAAGCGCCGCACCGCCCTCCCCATCAGCAGCATCAGAGTAAGAGGCCTGTCCACGGCCCATCCAGGAACAGAGGACAGTAGCAGCAGGAACGTGTAGTCCCGAGGGCCACAGATTATCCAGTCTGTGCTAAGTGCACATGCCGTCACGCTGGAGCTTGTATGTATGGCTCAGGGAAGTGCTACAAGTGTGGTAGTCCTGACAACCTACTGAAGAATTGCCCTTAGGGGAGTCTGCCTACCCAAGGCAGAGTTTTTGCCCTTCATGCAGCGGAGACGAACCCGGAGACTATGCTCTTGACATGTATCTTAAAGCTTTAAGTTTATATTTGAAAGTTATTTTTTCGAGGGTTTGGGTTGAGATTCTGAACATATAATTGATGATAGGATTGCATGTTCTAATCAGTGTTAATTTCGGGAATTTAGGTTAGAAGAACTTTGACCTTCGCATGTCTATAAGTTAGTTCTTATAATTTTTGGGTTCAGCTTGATGTTCCAACCTTGCAAGGAGAATTTTTATAGCCAGTTCAGCTACGAATGCCTTGATAGATTCAGTGGCTACACATTCGTTCATTTCGGAGACCTTTGCGAATTTTTTCTAGATCAAGACCATTGGGTTAGATGTAGCGTATTTAGTAGTGTTGCCTTCTGGAGAGGAGCTGACAGCTACTAATGTGATCCGAGACATAGACCTCGAGCTTTATGGTAATCTTGTTTATGCGGATCTTATCGTATTACCGATGCCAGAGTTTGACATCATTCTGGGTATGGACTGACTATTAAGGAACATAGTTTTGATTGATTTCCAACGGAGATCTGTGCTAGTCCGACCTCTTGGGAGAGAGCAGTTCTTATTCGAACCAGACATGTACTTTCCTTTACCGCGTATAATACCTTGTGTCTAGGCTAGGAAGCTTATGCGTAGAGGGTGTCGAGCATTTTTAGCGACTTTTGTATCTGTTCCCGAGACACCCAGTCAGTCAGCCTCCGATGTCCCAATTGTTAGGGACTTCCTAGACGTGTTTCCTGATGACGTCTCTGGTATGCCAGCTGTGCGGGAAGTGAAGTTTTCTATTGAGCTTATGCCAGGTACCGCACCGATCTCAAAAGCACCGTACCGATTAGCACCGACATAAATGGCAGAACTCAAGAAGCAGATTCAGGAACTTCTCGACAAGGAGTTCATTCGCCCGAGTTTTTCACCATGGGGCGCGCAAGTCTTATTCATGAAGAAGAAGGATGGTTCGATGAGGCTCTGTATTGATTACCGAGAGTTGAACAGAGTGACAGTGAAGAACAAATACCCACTCCCAAGGATTGAAGATTTATTTGACAAGTTGCAGGGAGCTTCAGTATTCTCGAAGATTGATCTGCGTTCTGGTTATCACTAGTTGAGGGTGAAAGATGCCGATGTTCTCAAGACTGCTTTTAGGACTCGTTATGGCCACTTCAAGTTCCTTGTGATGCCATTTGGTTTGACGAATGCGCCAGCGATCTTCATGGATCTCATGAATAGCGTATTTCAGTCGTATTTTGATCAGTTTGTGATAGTATTCATAGAAGACATTCTCGTCTACTCAAAGAATCATGAGGAGCATAGCAGACATCTGACCGCAGTTTTGCAGACCTTACAGAAGCACAAGTTATTCGCAAAGTTCAGTAAGTGCGAGTTCTGGTTAGAGAAGGTGGCGTTCTTAGGCCACATCGTTTCTAGCAGCGGTATCGAGGTAGACCCAGCGAAAGTTGCAGCAGTCAGAGATTGGGTTGTGCCGCAGAATGCATAAGAGATCCGTAGTTTCCTTGGGCTAGCAGGATATTATCGGAAGTTTATTCAGGGATTCTCCTCTATCGCAGTTCCACTCACATCGTTGACTAAGAAGAATGTGAAATTTGTGTGGAGCGATGAGTTTCAGAAGAGCTTCGATACTTTGAAGCAAGCTCTTATCTCAGCACCAGTATTGGCCATGCCGTCAGGGCCCGGAGACTTTGTCTTGTATACCGATGCTTCGAAGCACGGTTTAGGCGCAGTGTTGATGCAACATGGGAAGGTGATAGCATATGCTTCTCGTCAGTTGAAAATCCATGAGAAGAATTACCCTACCCATGATCTAAAGTTGGCATCCGTAGTATTTGCCTTGAAGATTTGGAGGCATTATTTGTACGAAGAGAAGTGCCAGATCCTTACCGACCATAAGAGCCTCAAGTACTTCTTTACGCAGAAAGAGCTGAATATGCGTCAAAGGCATTGGTTGGAGCTAGTGAAGGACTATGACTATGACATTAGCTACCACCTGGGCAAAGCTAATGTAGTTGCGGATGCACTGAGCAAGAAAGTCGCAGTGATGGCTCATATGGCGATTCCGAGACCCCTTCAATTTGAGATGCAGAGGTTTGATCTAGAGACATATCCTCGAGGTAGAGTTCCCTGTCTATCTTGTAAAGGGCCTAAAACTCCTTTCTTGAAAATTTGCGGAAAAATTAAAATTTTTTTTCTTTTTTAAAAGAACTTAAATGGCCTCATTCATAAAATCGACTGATGAATCAAGTTCAATGTTTAAAATAATAGCAGCGGAAGAAAATAAAGTTTTGCCAACAATAACAATTTAAAAATTATCCAACGACTGATAAAAATTGTTTGCGGAATAAAATAACAACTGCTGCACTGAGGTCCTCGGGTGCCACTACTGCCGACCCAAGCTGGCTCACTGGTCCCCGCCCTCGGCCCTGGCCTCATCAGTACCTACAACAATCAAGTCTTGTGAGCCTAAAGACTCAGCATGCATATATCGCAGGTAACGAGTAAAAATCTGAATTTAAAATATGCATGAGTTAACATATCCTGTCCTGAGGCATACTGAAAATAATCTGTACTGAGCAATTATAATACGTGCATAACTGAACTGATAATCACAGTAAAAATGTTTGCTCCTTGGAGCCTGTACTGATAAAATTTTCTGTTGAGATTATGTTTTACGCCTGTGGCCACTGCACTAAGCTGAACTGATCGGTAACTGGCTACCGGGGAGGCTGAAACTGAACTGAGCTGGCCGGTCACTGGCGACCGGGTGGTACCATACTGATCGGTCACTGGCGACCGTATAAAATAACACTCCCACATAGTGAATGAACCACAAGCCATATTGCATAAATCTCAAAAATAATCATTTTCTATTTAATGCACGTAAAATAATTAACTGGCGTAATGAAAATTCCTGTAATTTTACCAACTGGATTGGATTGGATCGTCTCCAGGCTCGCTGCAACCTAACTGTGCCATGAAAAATATGCAATAGCTTAAACTTGACCAACTATGCAATTTACGTTCAAAAGATGCGAATATGACGCCTAATGACTTCGCATTTAATCATGACTCCGAGCCAATCTGAACCGACACCGAACCGACGAATAGTCATGATTAAAATACGCTGAAAAATCATAAAATAATGCTCCTAAAATGATAGGGTCGAAATCTAGGTGGAATGGAGGCCAAAACACGAAACGCTCTTTCGAGAGTCAATTTGGCACGTCGCACCGTAAATTCTCGTACGACCTCGAAAATGATCCGAATGACAAAATGTCTAAAACATGACCTTCCCAACTCAATGAGGCACTGTCCAGTGCAAGGCCATGGGCTAAAAGCCAACCAAGAACTCAAACGAGCCTTCTAAACGACACAGCAACTTGCTGTAAATTTCCAGCAGCTGCGCACCCGTGCGTCTTGTGTTGGTTTCGAGTCTATCGGCCATTGGGGCGTGAACCACCGACCAGAGACTCTTAACAACATCCCAAGGAATGATTTGAACCATGGCTAAGGGCCCTAGGCCAGCAACAATCCGCATCACACCAAAACTTAACCGAAGGGTCCAACCGAGAGCAACGTGCATGCGTGTGTAGTGTTTACGCTATGATTGATGTCTCGTGTCGTTCCAATGGCCATTTGATTGACCATGGCACGATCTAGACATCTAGGAGCATGATATGAACCGTGGCTAAGGGCCATAGGCCAACCACGATCCACACCAAGCAACCACAAACCGAAACCATATGCTGAACAAATGAAGAAGCCGAATGGGGAAAGGGGCTGTTTTGATGTTTTGATTAAAAACCGAGGGGCCATGGACCAAGCCACCAAAAGGGTGACTTAGTCATGTCTTAGAATTGCTAGGGAAGTGATCTAACCATGGCTATAGGCCCTTGGGGCAGCCAAGATCAGATCCACACCCCTTGACACAAAACTGAAATTTCGAAACACAAATCTGCGCCTATGGGAAATTGCTGTCATTCTGAATTTCCAGCAAGCATGGGGCTGGTTTGAATGGACCAACATGGTCCTAGTGCATCCTACTACATGTATATAAGCCGCCTTGGGAGCCTGGGGTCGAACCACAACCTGAAACCATCAAAACTAAAAGAAAACGTGAAGCTGCCATAAAGAGCCGAAATTCTGCATGTGTTGTTTAAAATTGTTTGGACATGGATCTCGATTTTTGCTTGAATAAACATGATCATGTACTGAAAAATAAATGATAATATGACTTGATTGTGGTTTGAAAGAAATCTAGACATGCCTGGTTTCGTTTCGAAAGAAAACGAACGAAACGACGACGACGCGGCACGGAGGAGGTGGAGCGAAAATGCATGATAAATGGTAGGGGAAATTGATTATCTAGTAATTTAATAACCCTTAAAAGCCTTACTAATCCTTTAATTAATTTAGTGAGCTAACCCCTTAATTAAGTAACTTAAATGAGTTCATTTCTTAATCACCTCAAATAATTAAATTAAATCCTCAAACCTCCCTTAATAACTTAAATGAACTTGGTTGCTAGCTAAATTAACTTCTGGAAATATTTCTCGAATCTTAAATTCTATCTCAAAACTCCAACTCCGGTCCGGCCTCACTGAAATAACTGAAATACTAAAAATAAAACTACTGAACTGAAATAATAAAATAATTAACTTCAAATAAATGCATTTAAAATAATCATGCAATGAAGTCAATTAAATTTTAAAAAAATCTAGAATTATGCATGGCTTATACGTCTACTGATTTACGGGTTCTACAATCCTTCCCCCCTTAAAATAAATTTCGTCCTTGAAATTAGAACTCACCGAATAACTCAGGGTATCGACTTCTCATCTCCGGCTCAGACTCCCACGTAGCTTCCTCCTCTGAATGGTTGAGCCATTTGACTTTGACTCGCTTAAGGAACTTGTTCCGAAGTTTCTTCTCCTGCCGGTCTAGGATCTGCACGGGTCTCTCCTCATAAGACAGGTTCGGAGTAAGTTGCAACGGTTCAAAGTTCAGCACATGCGAAGGGTTCGCCATGTACTTTCTCAGCATAGATACGTGAAAGACATTATGTACTCCGGCCAGATTCGGCGGAAGAGCCACACGATAAGCAAGCGTCCCAACTCTGTCAAGGATCTCTAACGGTCCAATGAATCTCGGACTGAGCTTCCGTTTCTTCCCAAATCTCATGACACCCTTCATAGGTGCTACTTTCACAAAGACATGATCGCCCACTGCAAACTCTAAGTCTCTCCTCCGCTTATCGGCATAACTCTTCTGTCGGCTCTGAGCAGTCCTCATCCTATCACGGATCTTGACTACTACATCTGCTGCCTGCTGAACAATCTCTGGACCCAACTCTGCTCTCTCTCCTACTTCATCCCAATGAATAGGAGATCTGCACTTGCGGCCATACAGTGCTTCATACGGAGCCATACCAATAGAAGACTGGAAGCTGTTGTTGTAGGTGAACTCAACCAGTGGCAAGTTCGACTCCCAACTCCCTGAGAAATCAATGACGCAAGCGCGAAGAAGATCCTCCAAAATCTGAATAACTCGCTCCGACTGCCCATCTGTCTGCGGATGGAAAGCTGTGCTAAACAGCAACTTCGTACCCAAAGTCGAATGCAAGCTCTTCCAAAATGAGGAAGTGAATCTGGGATCTCTGTCGGATACGATCGAAACCGGAATACCATGAAGTCGGACTATCTCTCGGATATACAGCTCTGCATACTGAACCATGGTGAAAGTCGTCTTAATAGGCAAGAAGTGCGCTGATTTGGTAAGACGATCTACAATCACCCAGATAGCATTCGATCCTCTTGCTGACCTCGGCAATCCGGTCACAACGTCCATGGTAATGTTCTCCCATTTCCACTCGGAAATAGGAAGAGGCTTGAGCAAACCTGCTGGTCTCTGATGCTCGGCCTTCACTAACTGGCAAGTCAGGCACTCGGATACAAAACGCCTGATGTCCTTCTTCATCCCTGGCCACCAATACAATAGCTGCAGATCTTTGTACATCTTTGTACTCCCAGGGTGAATGGAGTACGGGGACGTATGGGCCTCTGATAAGATGTCTGCTCGGATAGAATCACTGCTGGGAACCCATATCCTGTCTCGGTATCTCACAATACCATCACTGACTGTATACAAGACACTGCCCTTGGCTTCATCTCTCTTCTTCCACCGTGCCAATTGCTCATCTGCGGCCTGACACTGCGAATACGGTCAATAAAAGAGGACTGGATAGTCAAGGTAGATAAACGAGGAACTCTACCTCGAGGGTAAGTCTCAAGATCAAACCTCTGCATCTCAATCTGAAGAGGTTTCTGCATCGTCAAATAAGCCATCACTGCGACTTTTCTGCTCAAAGCATCCGCAACTACATTAGCTTTACCCGGGTGGTAGCTAATGTCACAATCGTAGTCTTTCACAAGCTCCAACCAACGCCTCTGACGCATGTTCAGCTCCTTCTGCGTAAAGAAATACTTGAGGCTCTTGTGGTCGGTAAAGATCTGGCACTTCTCTCCATACAGATAGTGCCTCCAAATCTTCAAAGCAAAAACTACGGCCGCTAACTCCAGATCATGGGTAGGGTAATTATTCTCGTGGATTTTCAGCTGTCGAGAAGCATACGCTATCACTCTCCCATGCTGCATCAAAACTGCACCTAAACCAAGCTTCGAAGCATCGGTATAAAGGACAAACTCGCCGAATCCTGACGGTACAGCCAAAACGGGTGCTGAGATAAGAGCTTGCTTCAAAGTATCGAAGCTCTTCTGACACTCCTCGCTCCACACAAACTTCACATTTTTCTTTGTCAGTGCTGTGAGTGGAACGGCAATGGATGAGAATCCTTGAATGAACTTCCTGTAATATCCTGCTAGCCCAAGAAAACTGCGAATCTCTGATGCATTCTGAGGCACAACCCAATCTCTGACTGCTGCAACTTTCGCCGGGTCTACCTCAATGCCACTGCTAGAAACAATGTGACCCAAGAACGCCACCTTCTCTAACCAGAATTCGCACTTACTGAACTTTGCGAATAGTTTGTGCTTCTGCAATGTCTGCAACACTGTGGTCAGATTCCTGCTGTGCTCCTCCCGACTCTTGGAGTAGACGAGAATGTCATCTATGAACACTATCACAAACTGGTCGAGGTACGGCTGAAATACGCGATTCATTAGATCCATGAAGATCGCTGGCGCATTGGTCAAACCGAACGGCATCACAAGGAACTCGTAGTGGCCATAACGAGTCCTGAAAGCTGTCTTCAAGACATCAGCATCTCTCACCCTCAACTGGTGATAACCGGAACGCAGATCTATCTTGGAGAAAATCGAAGCTCCCTGCAACTAGTCAAACAGATCCTCAATCCTCGGCAGTGGGTATTTATTCTTCACTGTAACCTTGTTCAACTCCCGGTAGTCAATGCAAAGCCTCATCGAGCCATCCTTCTTTTTCACAAATAAGACCGGCGCGCCCCATGGAGAAAAGCTCGGGCGAATGAACTCCTTGTCGAGAAGTTCCTGAATCTGCTTCTTAAGCTCTGCCATCTCTGTCGGTGCTAATCGGTACGACGCTTTGGATATCGGAGCCGTACCTGACATAAGCTCAATGGAAAACTCCACCTCTCTCTCGGGTGGCATACCAGAGACGTATTCGGGAAAAACGTCTAAGAAATCTCTGACAATCGGAACATCTGAGGCTGACTGGCTGGGTTCCTCGGGGACAGATAAAAAGGTCGCTAGAAATGCCCGACACCCTCTATGCATGAGTTTCCTAGCCTGAACATAAGGAATAATGCGCGGTAAAGGAAAGTACCTGTCCGGCTCAAATAAGAACTGCTCAATTCCAGGCGGTCGGACAAGAACGGATCTCCGCTGGAAGTCTATCAACACTCTGTTCCTCAATAGCCAGTCCATCCCTAGGATGATGTCAAATTCCGGCATCGGTAGCACAATCAGATCCACATAAACAAGATTACTTTGCAGCTCAAGGTCTATATCTCGGATAACATTGGTGGCTGCCATCTCCTCGCCTGACGGCAACACTACTGAAAAGGCTGTATCTAGCCCAATGGTCTGGATCTCGAGAAAGTTTGCAAAGACCTCCGAAATAAATGAGTGAGTGGCCCCTGAATCTATCAAGGCCTTGGTAGCGGAATCAGATATAAAAATTCTCCCTGAAAGAGCGGAGCTCTAAGTTGAATCCCACTACAAGATCTAAACTTATGGACATGCAAAGGTCAAGGTTCCTCTAGCTTAATTCCCCTGAAATAAATCTGAGTAGAGCATGCAATCCTATAACAGTTCTAAGTTCAAAAATCTAAATCCCGATTCCCAAAATGTTGAAATTCGAATAATAACTTAAAGTTTAAAGGTACCTGTCAACAACATAGTCTCCGGGTTGGTTTTCGCGGCATAGAGAGCAAAAACTCTGCCTTGGGTAGGCAGATTCCTCTGAGGGCACTGCAGCAACATGTGGTCTGGACTGCCACACTTAAAACACTTTCCTGAGCCAGCCATACATGCTCCAGGATGGCGACGTGAGCACCTGGGACAGACTGGGTGCTGCTGAGTCCTCGGGGCTGGGCGTCCCCGTTGCTGCTGCTGCTGCTGGCCTCAGTTCCTGGGCGGTCCATGAAAAGGCCTCTTATTCTGCTGCTGATGCTGATGAGGAGGAGGGCGGTGCGGTGCCTGGACTGGGCGCTTGCCCTGGAGATCCCTCTCGATATCCCGCAGATCCTGCTCTGCGGCTAAGGCCTTGGAGACGGCAATCTCATAAGTAGCAGGGTCAGATACCCTAACATCCCGGCGCAAGATCGGCCGTAAACCCACCAGGAAGTGTATCAGCTTGGCTCTGGCATCATTCGCGATCAGGGGCACAAAGTGACAGCCCCTCTCGAACTTACGGATAAACTCCGTAACCGTCATATCCCCCTGTCTCAGACTCATGAACTCGGTGGTCAGCCTGGTGCGAACCTCCTCAGAAAAATACTTGGAGTAGAAAACCTCCGTAAAACGTGTCCATGAAAGTGTAGCCAAGGTCAGGGCTACCGACGCTCCTTCCCACCATAAGCGGGCGTCTCCAGTGAACAGATAGGTGGCACATCGGACTCGGTCTGCGTCTCCCAGCTCCATAAAATCGAAGATAACCTCGAGGGATTTGATCCATCCCTCAGCAACCATGGGGTCAGATGTCCCAGAGAATTCCTTCGGGCGCATCTTCATGAATCGCTCATAAACAGCCTTGGGCCCTGTCGGCCTGGCTGCGGCTGCGGCTACGGCTGCGGCATTGTTCCCCGCAAATTGTGCGAAGAACTGTGCCATCCCAGCTAACATCTGGGCACTCATGTCCGGTGGGGGTGGTGGAGGAGGTGGTAGGTCTCCCTCCGGTCTACGGTCCTCCCTGTCCTCTCGGCGAGGCTCCTCCTCTCTGTTGCGCTCTAAAATGCGTCTAGGGGGCATACTGTTCCAACATAACCCATACGTAACTAACATGCATAATTCCATAATTTATTTTAAATGAACACTGAAATACTGAAAATCTTGAAGCATGCTGACAAAATAATTCATGCTTTAACTAAAATGCTGAACAAAATGCTGAACTGAAAAACTTACAGACCGAAGACGTGGCTTCGTGAGCTTCTCGCGGTCAGTAGTAGTGAAACCCTATACAGAACCTGGCTCTGATACCAACTGTAAAGGGCCTAAAACTCCTTTCTTGAAAATTTGCGGAAAAATTAAAATTTTTTTTCTTTTTTAAAAGAACTTAAATGGCCTCATTCATAAAATCGACTGATGAATCAAGTTCAATGTTTAAAATAATAGCAGCGGAAGAAAATAAAGTTTTGCCAACAATAACAATTTAAAAATTATCCAACGACTGATAAAAATTGTTTGCGGAATAAAATAACAACTGCTGCACTGAGGTCCTCGGGTGCCACTACTGCCGACCCAAGCTGGCTCACTGGTCCCGGCCCTCGGCCCTGGCCTCATCAGTACCTACAACAATCAAGTCTTGTGAGCCTAAAGACTCAGCATGCATATATCGCAGGTAACGAGTAAAAATCTGAATTTAAAATATGCATGAGTTAACATATCCTGTCCTGAGGCATACTGAAAATAATCTGTACTGAGCAATTATAATACGTGCATAACTGAACTGATAATCACAGTAAAAATGTTTGCTCCTTGGAGCCTGTACTGATAAAATTTTCTGTTGAGATTATGTTTTACGCCTGTGGGCACTGCACTAAGCTGAACTGATCGGTAACTGGCTACCGGGGAGGCTGAAACTGAACTGAGCTGGCCGGTCACTGGCGACCGGGTGGTACCATACTGATCGGTCACTGGCGACCGTATAAAATAACACTCCCACATAGTGAATGAACCACAAGCCAGATTGCATAAATCTCAAAAATAATCATTTTCTATTTAATGCACGTAAAATAATTAACTGGCGTAATGAAAATTCCTGTAATCTTACCAACTGGATTGGATTGGATCGTCCCCAGGCTCGCTGCAACCTAACTGTGCCATGAAAAATATGCAATAGCTTAAACTTGACCAACTATGCAATTTACGTTCAAAAGATGCGACTATGACGCCTAATGACTTCGCATTTAATCATGACTCCGAGCCAACCTGAACCGACACCGAACCGACGAATAGTCATGATTAAAATACGCTGAAAAATCATAAAATAATGCTCCTAAAATGATAGGGTCGAAATCTAGGTGGAATGGAGGCCAAAACACGAAACGCTCTTTCGAGAGTCAATTTGGCACATCGCACCGTAAATTCTCGTACGACCTCGAAAATGCTCCGAATGACAAACGGTCAAAAACATGACCTTCCCAACTCAATGAGGCACTGTCCAGTGCAAGGCCATGGGCTAAACGCCAACCAAGAACTCAAACAAGCCTTCTAAACGACACAACAACTTGCTGTAAATTTCCAGCAGCTGCGCACCCGTGCGTCTTGTGTTGGTTTCGAGTCTATCGGCCATTGGGGCATGAACCACCGACCAGATACTCTTACCAACATCCCAAAGAATGATTTGAACCATGGCTAAGGGCCCTAGGCCAGCCACAATCCGCATCACACCAAAACTCAACTGAAACCATCAAAACTAAAAGAAAACGTGAAGCTGCCATGAAGAGCCGAAATTCTGCATGTGTTGTTTAAAAATGTTTGGACATGGATCTCGAATTTTGCTTGAATAAACATGATCATGTACTGAAAAATAAATGATAATATGACTTGATTGAGGTTTGAAAGAAATCTAGACATGCCTGGTTTCGTTTCGAAAGAAAACGAACGAAACGACGACGACACGGCACGGAGGAGGTGGAGCGCTTCTCTTGTTCTTTCTAGTTCTCGATTTTTCTCCCTTTCTCCCTAGCTATTAGTCACGTTTTTTTCTACTGAAAAGGGGTCTGATTTCGGTGGGGAGGGAGTGTGATGGAGTGGTTATGAGGGGTGAGGAGGATGGTGCAAGATATAAGGATCATATCAAGACCAAGTCTTCATGCATTTGAATTTTGAATTGCTAACAAATGATCTCTTGGGTGATTCTAGAGTATAGTGGCCGATTTTATCATGCCAAACAAGGGTTAGGATAGTGGTCTAGTATTAATTAATTAAGGTGGAAAAATAGCTAAAAGAATTAGCATGCTAATCAACCAAGAATGGGTCAAAGGTGAGTTGGCAAGTCCTAGTTTGTTCTTTTAGGGGTGTGGCCAAAAATGCATGATAAATGGTAGGGGAAATTGATTATCTAGTAATTTAATAACCCTTAAAAGCCTTACTAATCCTTTAATTAAGTTAGTGAGCTAACCCCTTAATTAAGTAACTTAAATGAGTTCATTTCTTAATCACCTCAAATAATTAAATTAAATCCTCAAACCTCCCTTAATAACTTAAATGAACTTGGTTGCTAGCTAAATTAACTTCTGGAAATATTTCTCGAATCTTAAATTCTATCTCAAAACTCCAACTCCGGTCCGGCCTCACTGAAATAACTGAAATGCTAAAAATCAAACTACTGAACTGAAATAATAAAATAATTAACTTCAAATAAATGCATTTAAAATAATCATGCAATGAAGTCAATTAAATTTTAAAAAAATCTAGAATTATGCATGGCTTATACGTCTACTGATTTACGGGTTCTACATATCTACTTTGACGATTCAGTCTTCTCTTTTAGACCGTATTCGCAGTGGACAGTCAGCAGATGAGCAGTTGGCAAAGTGGAAGCAGAGGGATGAGGCCAAGGGCAGTATCTTGTATACAGTTAGCGACGGCATTGTGAGATATCAAGAGAGAATGTGGGTTCCTGGCAGTGATTCTATTCGAACAGATATTTTATCCAAGGCCCACATGTCGCCGTACTCTATTCATCCGGGGAGTATGAAGATGTACAAAGATCTGCAGTTGTTGTATTGGTGGCCCGGGATGAAGAAGGATATCAGACGTTTTATATCCGAGTGTCTGACGTGTCAGCTAGTGAAAGCGGAGCATCAGATACCAGCAGGTATGCTCAAGCCACTTCCTATTCCCGAGTGGAAGTGGGAGAATGTTACCATGGACTTCGTTGTCGGTTTGCCGAAGTCAGTCAGAGGATCAAATGATATCTGGGTGATTGTTGATCGTCTTACCAAATCAGCGCACTTCTTGCCTATTAAGACGACTTTCACCATGATTCAGTATGCAGAGTTGTATATCCGAGAGATAGTCAAACTTTATGGTATTCCCGTTTCTATAGTGTCTGACCGAGATCCTAGATTCACTTCCTCATTTTGGAAGAGTTTGCATTCAGCTATGGGTACGAAGTTGTTGTTCAGCACAGCTTTCCACCCACAGACAGATGGCCAGTCAGAGAGAGTTATCCATATTTTGGAGGATCTTCTCCGTGCATGTGTCATCGATTTCTCAGGGAGTTGGGAGTCGAAGCTGCCATTGGTAGAGTTCACCTATAACAACAGTTTTCAGTCGTCTATAGGTATGGCTCCGTATGAAGCACTGTACGGTCGTAAGTGCAGATCGCCTATTCATTGGGATGAAGTAGGTGAGAGATCAGAATTGGGTCCAGAGATTACTCAGCAGACTGCCGATGTAGTAGTCAAGATCCATGATAGAATGAGGACTGCGCAGAGCCAACAGAAGAGTTATGCGGATCAGAGGAGGAGAGATCTAGAGTTTGCCGTTGGCGACCATGTTTTTGTGAAGATAGCACCTATGAAAGGTGTCATGCGGTTCGGGAAGAAAGGAAAGCTTAGTCCGAGATTCATTGGACCATTTGAGATCCTCGACAGGGTTGGGACGATAGCTTATCGTGTTGCTCTTCCGCCGAATCTGGCCGGAGTACACAACATGTTCCACGTCTCTATGCTGAGGAAGTATATGGCAAATCCTTCGCATGTCTTGAACTTTGAACCGTTGCAGCTCACTCCGAACCTGTCTTATGAAGAGAGAGCAGTGCAAATCCTAAACAGACAGGAGAAGAAGCTTCGGAACAAACTAGTGAAGCTAGTGAAAGTCAAATGGCTTAATCATTCGGAGGAGGAAGATACATGGGAATCGGAGCCAGAGATGAAGAGTCGATATCCCGAGTTATTCGGTAAGATTTAATTTCGGGGACGAAATTTCTTTTAAGGGGGGGAGAATTGTAGAACCCGATAAATCAGACTACGTATAAGCAATGCATAATTACTAATATTTAAATTAAAATGATTTTCATACATGCATGAGCGTTTAATTCATTTTAAAATTTGTTAAGTCATGATCATTTATTTTAAATCGCAGAAGTTTAGTTTTATATTTTCGGTTAAATACGCGAGGCCGGACTGGAGTTGGAGTATTGAGATAAAATTTAATAATAAGAAAATATTACTAGATTTAATTTAAGCCAAGGAATAATTTATTTTAATGTAAAAGAATGTTTAAGGATTTATTTAATTAATTGCAGTTAAGTAGTAAATAAGTTCTTTTATGTCCAATAATTAATCTAAAAGCGTAAATTAAAATGTGTAACCAATGGGGATAAATTAATCTAAGCCTATTTTATTTAAGAAATTGTAACTTAACATGTTAGTAATTTATTTTAAGACCTAGCCATGCATGCAAGAAAAAACTATTATCCTAAATTAAATTATTAATTCACTAAAATACATAATAAGTGTTTAAAACTTTAAGGAGTTAAAATTCAAGAATTAAGCAATATTTTTACCCCACTTGTTAGCAAGAATTCGGCCACCCCCTTATAGGATTTAATCATGCTTGGCAACTCTCCATTTTTTATCCTTTTCCTTATCATTTCTTGGTATGATAATCCCTCACTTTTAAATCACCAATAATTATTAATTAAGAAATATTCTCCCTTGCTTTTGATCATAAAAAATCGGCCATCACTCTCCCTAAATCACCCCTCAATCCCTTGATATCACACCTCATTCCTTATCTAGCAAACAACGAGGATAGAAAGATTTGTTTGCCATTCTACCTCCCCATTTAATTGGGAACCTTCCCCTTCATTTCCTTAACATTCCTCCACCCCTCACCTTCGAGATTTCAGAGCATAGCAGCCGCTGAAATCATGAGCCATCAACAAGAAAATCAAGAGAGAAAAGAGAAAGAAACTCCGTCTCCACCGCGCCGTGTTCGTCATATTGATTTGTTTCTTTCGAAAACAAATTTCCAGGCATGTTTATATTGTTCTTTGCTCTTCAATCAAGTCATATAAATATTTTAAAACATTACATGATCATGATTTTAATGGCAGAACCAAAGTATGACAGCAACTACACAAAAAAATTCTGCACAGATTTTTCGGCTTTCTCTTGTGCTTCACAGGTTGTCTTGTTTTTGTTATTTCAGGGATTGGCTCGGTTCTAGGGGCTCCAGGCTGCATCTAGGCACGTACTAGGGTGTGTTAGGATCATGTTGGTCCATTAGTTCAAGCCCCATGCACGCTGGATAGAGACTTGACAACAACTTCTTCCATAGTTGCGAGTTTGAGTCTCGATTCTCGATTCTTGTTTGTCTAAGGCGAGGGTTCGAATCATGATTGGTCTAAGGCCTGTAACCATGGTTAGGACCCTTCCTTAGCATGTCTAGGACGTGACCAAGGTGGCCCTTCAAGGCTTGGTTCATGTTCCCATCGGTTTTAAAAAAAACATGCAAGTGCCCCTCAGTTTCTCTTTTCTGATTTTGTGTGAGTGAGTTTCGAATTTTGGGTGTTTGGGTGGATCTTGGTTGGCTTTTTAGCCCTTAGACATGGTTCACAAAATGCCTCATGATGTCTAGATCGAGTCATGGTCGATCATATGGCCACTGAAACGATGTAAGACAGCAAGCGAATCGATACATCACAGTACATATTTTTGGGTTCTCGGTTTGGACTTTGGTCGATCTTATGTGGTTGACGGGATTGTGGTTGGCCTATGGCCCTTAGCCATGGTTCAAGCCACACCTTAGGATGTTGGAAAGAGGCTCAAGTCGGTGGTTCAAGCCCCAATGATCATTAGTCTCTTAAACGAACACAACAAGCGCAGCTGCTGCCATCGCACATTTGACAGCAGCATGGCTTTGGTTCAGAGGTGTTATTTGAGTTCTTGGTTGGCTTTTAGCCTATCTCCTTGGACTGGACAGTAACTCAATGAGTTAGAAAGGTCATGTTTTTGGCCGTTTGTGATTTGGTTAAGTTTAGAGGTCGTACGAGAATTTACGGTGCAATGTGCCAAAGTGACTCTCGAAAGAGCGTTTTACAATTTTGGCCTTCATTCACTATTTTTGTGTATTACAGCCCTAGGGATATGTTTTCTAGTATGTGTTGATTTGGGTTGGTACGAAGCCATGGTTGAATGATAAGTTTGTTGGGCGTAATTGTCTCGTTTCTAGTTTGATTATGAAGTGTTGGTCAAGTTAAGTTTATTTGCATGTCCTCATGTTAGAATTAGGTCGCAGCGAACCTGGGAACGATCCAACTCATTCGGTAAAACAGGGTTATAATTATATTACGTGCATAAAATATAAAATGTTTATTTTTTAGATATATGCGATATGTCTTGTGGCCACCTTACGCTTATGGGATTGCTTCACC
Source organism: Primulina tabacum (assembly GCF_025594145.1). Classification (NCBI taxonomy): domain Eukaryota; kingdom Viridiplantae; phylum Streptophyta; class Magnoliopsida; order Lamiales; family Gesneriaceae; genus Primulina; species Primulina tabacum. Next base: position 30,826,825 of record NC_134552.1, read on the forward strand.
CGGTGATTTACGACCGGTTTACGATTATGTATGGGTACGGATATCCAGTCCAAGGGCTGAGATGATCTCTACCGCCCAGTATACTATGGTTTAGTCTGATCAGACATGCATGTTATGTAATGTTATGGGCCACTTGCGTCGAAATATTATCTCTGCAGAAAAATTACGATATGATATGTTATGACAGAACTCTATCGAACAAAGCTTTTACGTATGATTTTCAGATATGCATGTATTTATAATTATCCATGACACGATTTTCAGCTTACGCTTTACGATACGATATTTTTATGTTACGCGAAATTTTATGATATATTTACTTGTTATTCACGATATATGCATGCTGAGTCTTTAGACTCACTAGACTTGATTGTTGTAGGTACTGATGAGGTCGGGACCGAGGGCGGGGACCAGTGAGCTAGCTTGTGTCAGCAGTAGTAGGAACCCGAGAACCTCATGCTTCAGTTTATTTATCTTTTTATGCAAAAAACTCATTTTTATCATGTTGAATTATTTTAAGTTGTTGTTTTGAAAACGATAATTTCTTCCGCTGTTACTTTAACGTTAAATCTTTTTATCAGTTCATTTTATGAATGAGTCATGTTATTTATTTAAAGAGAAAATTTTTTAATAATTCCGCAAATTTTCAAATACGAAATACGGGCCTCTACAAGTAGTGTCGTGTCTGGGTTCGTCTCCAGAGCATGCATGGCGAACACTCTCCCCTGGGTTGGCTGCCTCCACTGTGGACACTCTTTAAACATGTGGTCACTAGCTCCACATTTGAAACATTTGCCTGATCCATACAAACACTACCCCGGGTGCTGGCGGTTGCACTTCGGGCACACTGGGTATTACGGCCTCTGAGGAGCCTTCGGCTGTGGGATAAGACCCTTGCCTTTCGACGGTACCTGATATGGCTTCTTTCCTGGATGTCCCTGGAATGGCCTCTTGAACTGAGGTCGCTGTTGCTGCTGCTGTGGTGCCTGATAGGGCCTCTTGCCCTGCCTATCGACCTCGATATATTTCTGGTCCTACTCTGCCGCCAAGGCTCTAGATACTGCAATGACATAGGTAGTCGGACCACCAACTCCTCACATCGAGGCGCAAGATCGGCTGCAAACCGTCCATAAAATGCCTCAGCCTTCCCTGGGCATCATTAGCTATCAGGGGCACAAAATGACACCCCATCTCAAACTTCCTCACGAACTCAGCTACGCTGCTGTCTCCCTGATGCAACGTCATGAACTCCCCGGTCAGTCTGGATCGTACTTCTTCAGTGAAGTACTTGGAGTAGAATACCTCTTTAATCCACTCCACGTCAGTGTTTGCAAGTTAACTGACACTAATGCACTATCCCACCAAATTCTGGCGTCTCCTGCCAGAAAGAATGTGGCACACCTGACTCTATCTGCGTCTATCAGTTCCATAAAGTCAAAGATTACCTCAATGGACTTAATCCATCCCTCAGCTATCATCGGGTTAGTAGTCCCCGAAAACTCCTTTGGGTTCATCCTTCTGAACCTCTCATATACCGCCTCTGGTCTGGGCCTTGCCCCCGCATCGACTGCAGCCCGGTTCCCCGTAAACTGTGTGAAGAACTGAGTCATTCCTGCAAGCATCTGTGCCTGCATATCTGGCGGCGGAGGAGGAGGAGCGTCTCTCCTATCCTCTCGAGCCTCTATGTCCTCATCCCTTGCTTCTCGGTTAATTATGAGTCTAGGAGGCATACTGTTTCAACAATTTACCCAACACGTAAACCCAATATGCATGAACATACTATCAATAGCAAAAGATGCACGTAACTTGAACTTAAAACATGTACATGCTGAAATCATAACTTAATGCTTACTACACGAAATAATTCAAAATTTTAAAATTTACAGACTTGAGGTGTGGCTTCATGAGCTTCTCGCAACTGGCAGTAGGCATAACCCTTTACAAAAACACCGCTCTGATACCAACTGTAACGTACCGTACTTTTAACTACTTAAAATTTGCGGAAAAATTAAAAATTTTCTTAAAATAAATCGTGAACCTTCAAAATTTGAGAAAAATAACTATTCATCTCAACATAGTTGCAACCAAAGATCTCAAGAATAAAGTTTGCCAAAAGTACTTGTTTAAAATCTCATAATCATTAACATAAATCAAAGTACTTTGAACATTTCATAACATCTTAAAAACTGGGCGGTCCTCGGGTCTAGCCTCCTGCTTAGTCCAAGCCAGCTCCTTGGTCCCCATCTCTCGTCTCCTCAAATGCATTATCACCTGCATCGATCAAGTCTAGTGAGTCTAAAGACTCAACACATATAAACTGGAAGTAGCAAGTAATACGTAATAAAATCGCATGCAACTTTAAAATAGAACATACATACTTGAACTTTAACATGCGTGTAAAAGCTTGATCTTACATACATTACATAGACGTGCCAAAACGTGAAACTTTTCTTAAACATGCTTGCATATTTGTACATACATGAACATACATAACTTCATCATTTTCGGTAGAGGAATGTTTCAAAGCAAGTGACCTATATATAACAGCGCCTGATCAGACTGAACCACAGTACTGGGTGACAGGGAAAATCCACTGCCACATACATGAGATCCCTGTTCATGCTTTAACGGGTGGATTGGTCCCTGATCATGTTTTACCTCTTTCCAATCCTGATCTAAACTCGTTCATGCTTTAATGGGGTGGATTGGTCCGTGGTCATGTTTTACCGTTTTCAAAACCCATACATAAATTTGGTCACAAGACATTTAGCATACCTCAGAAACTTAAAAGTATTTTCTTTGAACGTCGAACATACTTACTTGGCGTTGAGGGATTCGTTGGATCTCGCTTGGGGCCACTGTTGCACATACTAACATGGATTTCAACACTTAAGTTGCATAACTTAGACGTAGGTATTCGTGCTCACCACCGAAATAAATAAATATCTTATGACATTCTAGATCACTCGTGACTTGACCTAGTTTAATCATACTAACCAGGACTTCAAACCTCGAAACAAGCTCTAAAATTATGTGTGAACGTTTCCCAAAACATAGAAGACATGAGCCTAAATTACTGTTTTAAAAAGTCATGGACGAGCGCCTAGGCGCTGGACAGTGCTGCGCTGCGGCACTGCCTAGCTCTTAGGCGCTAGGCACTATCGCCGCGGCGGTAGCAATGCTGCAGGCCAAGCACTGCGGTGCCACAAGGGCAGCGCCGCGGCGCCAGGATTGCGCAGAATGGGCGCTGCGGTGCTCCCTGACGAGTGATGAGACGCTAATCCTGCTCACAACCAACCCAAAATAACACATTTTGATGCAATTTTAAAAGTCACGCTAAAACGACTCGACCCGATGTAACGAGACTCATATTAGGACAGTATGACAAGGATTCAACTCAAACAAATGTTCCCAAAACAACGACGCACAACAACTACGCAACATAATCCATAAACATGAATTTTGACACCAAAATACTTTCTACGACTTCTAATGCAACCAAGTGTCTATCGACCCGAGACGAAGCACCAAACATCAACCCCACATCATACTCACAATACTTAAATGCAGCAGCAGTCACCCAATGTTCCCAACGAAGCCTGCAACAGATAACTTCAAGAATACATCAATAACATAATTTTCAAAAATGCAATTTGAGCAGTCCCACAAAAAACACAATAACTCACTCAATTGTTATCCAAATATTTCGAATATTTTATCAAATCGAAGGTATCCAAAGGTTCTACGTTTCATATTTTGAAAGTTTTCCCATATTCTCGACCGAAAAATCGCAGTTTTAAAATTAAAGTGAAAAATGAAATTTTAGATCTAAAAATTATTCCAAAACTGATCCAACCAATATTTTTCTTAAAGTATGATCATATATGAATTTTACGCATAATAAACATCAACATAAATATTATGACAAGAATGACGCAGGAAAAACAGAATATACGTGCCTTTTGATAACTAAAAATACCAAAACGACGATACCGACGCGGGAAGGATGCGAGAGACGATTTGAGACGAACATGGCGTGATTTTCTTCCAATAAAACCAACTAAAATTTTCTGGAAAAGAGAAGGGCAAGGTGCGGCTGCTTTCCTCTCAAGAACCCTAAGGTTTGCTCTCTCAAAAATAAATAAATCTGAATTGGAATAAGTGTGTGTGTGTTGAACGGTTTCAGTGTGTGTAAAAGTGTGTAAAATGTGTAAGTGTGTGTGTGTCTAGCGTGAGTTAAGATAGTAATTAAGGGAAAAATATTTCTTAAATGATAATTGACATTCTAATTAAAATATTAATAATCACTTATATCCCAACTAAAATACTAATTCTCCACAAAATACTAGCATATTTAAAATTGAAATAAAACATACAATTGATAAACCTTTTAAAATTCTGAAACTTTAAAATCACCTAATAAACAAATTAAGCTTTTAAAAAATACTAAAAACTTATAAATCATTTGAAATGCCCCAATCTCAACTTAATACAAAATACCACGTTTTAAAATTGTCAAACCCGTAGCCAGTCTCCATCCTTCGATCACGCATCGAATAATCACCTGAAACATGAAACTCGAGAAAATATTTTAACATGCATCACATAAGCATAAATAATTTAAAATAATGCAATTTCATAAAACATTCATTGCTAACATCATTTTAAAATTAAATAAATGATTTATCAATTAAATGATTGCATGGATTATACGTGTACTGATTTTTGGGCCCTACACTTTGTGACCCGATTCCCCAGCTCCCAGGAGGTTTTAATAGCATATGGGTTATCGTCGATCGCTTAACCAAGTCAGCACATTTCATACCCATATAAGTCACAAATATGGGGTGGAAAAACTGGCTGAACTCTATTATAAGGAAATTATACGGTTACATGGTATCCCCACTACCATAGTATCGGATAGTGATCCGAAGTTTATGTCAAGATTATGGAAAAAACTTCATGAATGCCTTGGTACCAAATTAAATTTTATCACAGCAGCACATCCGCAAACTGATGGTATGTCTGAACGAACCATTCAAATATTGGAAGACATGCTTCGCGCATGTGTGCTGGATTTTGGGGCAAACAGGGGAAAGCACTTGCCTCTAGTTGAATTTTCATACCACAATAGTTATCAATCCTCCATAAAAATGGCACCATATGAAGCATTATATGGAAAAAAATGTCGTTCTCCTCTTAATTGGGATATGGATGAATGGAGAGGCACAAAGAATGGACAAGAAAGAGCAATCAGGCCTGACATTATACAAGAAGCTATCGAAAAAATACAACTTATCAGGCAACGAATACAAACAGCTCAAAGTCGACAGAAGAGTTATGCAGATAAGAGGCGGAAAGATTTGAAATTTGAAGTCGGAGATTACGTATTACTAAAAGTATCACCAAGAAAAGGAATCAAGCGTACTTGAAAGAAGGGAAAGTTGCATCCTCTATTTGTGCGACCCTTTGAAGTGATAGAACGAATAGGCACTGTGACTTATCGTCTATCTTTACCCGAAAATATCTCTTGTATACATAACGTATTCCACGTATCACAATTAAGGATATACAAAGTAGACTCATCCCAATTGATTGACAACCAACAGATAGATCTGGAAGAAAATCTAACATATGAAAAACAACCTGCGAAAATTTTGGACCAAAGAATAAAGGAACTTCGTGGTCGACCAATTCAATTGATAAAAGTCTTATGGAAAAACCACAACATTGAAGAAGCAAAGTGGGAAACAGAGAAAGATATGAGATGTCAATATCCGCATTTATTCCAATAACTCTTAAATCTGGGGACCAGATTTTTAAAAAGAGGGGATATTGTTACACCCTAAACACAAAGGTGCATAAATGCATGTAAAAGTTTATTAGTATAACTAAATTTTATTATTTTTACCACATTATTTTTCCTTACAAATTTTATTTGTCCAAAATATCTAGAAATACAACACAATACACTTAAAAATTTATCAAGTACTATGAGGTTCTCATTCCAAGAACAAATACCCAAAATACAATAAAATTCTATAATTAAGCTCAACATATATGTTAAATAATTAATTATAATAATCAATAGGTTCAATGTAAGATAATTTATAATTAGGTTCAATACATAAGTTTAATGTAATATAATAATTAGATTCAAAGAATATAATAATATAAAGTTTTGATAAATGCAATCTTTTTTTTATTAAATAAATAAAAATGGATAAACATGGAATCACAACTATATATATATCCTTTCTCAATTGCAATCCACAATCAACCCAGAGAGATAAAAGAAAAGGAAGAAAGAAGAAGAAAGGAAAGAGAAAAAAAAGAGAAAAAAATAGAAGAAAAATCTATAACCTTTTCCGAAAAATTCCAATAAATCACCAACTATTCACCTCATGTCTGAAAACAATGTAGCACTGGAGGTGATGTAAAAGGATCGATCAAGAGCAAGAAAATCAAACCAAGATATTCCGAAAAACGGCAACGGAATCCCGTTTCAAGCTAGGTACTTTTCGCTCATCTTTCTTATAGCTACACACCAAACTAGAGGTTGACTTGAAAACAAAAAGTTGTACCTTTTGCTGCATAGATAAAGTACATACCGTTCGTCGTCCCAAAATATTGCCGGAACTAACATTTTTGGAATGCCAGAGTACCTTAGTTCTCCATAAAAAGATATTTAAATCTGGTATTGATCGGATAGGAATTTGAAAATACTTTCAACACAAGAATTAAAGATCATACAAAGTTACATAAGCTGGAAAAAACCCGGCCGCGCATGGCCGCTGGAAGGCCAGTCACGCGCCGGAACCGTCGGCGCGTGTACCTCACGCGCCGCCGTATCGGTGTTTCTCTAGTGGCTGAACTTTACTGGTGATGTTTCTGACTTTTTGGCCAACTTTCGTAATGTTTAGAGATATATTTTGATTAATATGAATTTTGCGAACTTAAATAAAATCAACCGGGTTAAATTTTGAACAAAAATAATCTGCTAATACTTAAAAACTCTAACATATAAATATCATTCATAATATATTTTTAGGACTTGCTCCAACAATTCGGATTACTAATCAAGCCTAAACTGTAAGTTATCAGGTGAGGAAATTACTATTCATTTTTCTATTAAAGCCTTTGGCATTTAGCCTGAAAATTTCAATAGCATTTATTTAATGTTCAAATATCATTCACAGGTCATTTCGATTACTGATATATTTTCTTGCATTTTTATGAACGGATTGATATATCATTAATGAATGGAGTCATGGACAACGGATTTCGATCCGGAAATTGAGTCCACTGGACAACGTGGCTTCGGCCCGGAAAGTGAGTCCAATGAACAACGGTTCAAAAGTCCCGGGTATATGGTTCATCTGAACAACGCGCAACGAATATTTCGCTCCGGAGAATGGTTCACCCGGCTCGTAAAATGATCTTATAAGTGCTCAATTAGAGCCACCAATGTTAATATATGAAATTTTCATTTTATCTATTTATCTTAGCAATTTTAACATTTCATAGCATTCATAACATCTAATTTGTTATGCCTATTATTTCATACATAATTATTATGAAGCGCTATTTTAACTTATTTAAAAGCTATATACTAATTTAAACTCATTAAGTACTCAAAGACTTAACTCTATGTTTCTTTTCGTCTATCGTAATTTCCAAACACAGGAACCCCAGAATTGGAACAGGAGAAAAATAACTGAAGCTGAAATAAGAGCATTTGAAAGTTGTGATGATCTGTTTATAAATAAATGAAAAACTTCCGCTGTAAAATAATTGTACATATTTGAAACAAGAATGTAAATATTTGTATATAATCTTTTAATGATAATAGAAAATATTTAAATTTTATCTACAATATATTTTTAATAATAATAATGGTAAAAATAAAGATAACAGTTCAATACAGAAATATTGTAGAAAATGTGGCAGTTAGTAAGGGAATAATTATGAATTCATAAACTGGGCGTAACAACCTTGATCGGGCACAGAGCCAGCTCGCCATAACTCTACGTAACCCATCTCACGTGGTACATACAGTTCCCCTAAATGAAAGTTGATAGTAAGGATTGAAAGTGAGAAGGATCTTGCTAACCGCTATCGTCATCAACATGAAGACCTTGTTAGCAAGCAATAACATTATATCGCCAAGTTTCATGGCACTATAGATAGACTACAAGAACAAAATAATTCTATGCACTTTGTCGTCGAAGACATGGAAGAAGAAGTACCTATAGATGTAGTGGAAAAAGAACAGTGATGACGAAGAGATGATAAGGTAAGGTAGACTGGTATTATGGTTATATGATACGAAAAGAAAGAAGTGTAACATTCTTTGGTTGAATTATAATGGGAATGTATCGATCAGATTTAAGTTGACTTATATTTTGGGAATACACCTATCTAATATAAATTGACTTACATTTTTGGGAGTTTACCTATCGAAGATAAGCTTCTGACTTAAGATGAAATGTTTGACTCGGTGATAATAAATTATTTATGAAAATATGAGATAAGAATTATATGAGCTTTGATATTCAGATGTAGAAGTTAGTTTTTGTGTCAATAATTAATGGTATGCACATTAAATTTGGGATGCTAAGTGTTAAATTTAAATATGTAGGATTTTGTAATATCTTATGAAGGTAAGAAATAATATCTATAAAGAAATTTATGTTATTTTTAGGTCATTTCCTTATGAAAATAAAGTAAGATATTGATGGGCATCGAGGAAGTGTAGCATATATAATAAGTTCTGACTCTTCTTATAGTACAAAAAAACGAGATTTGGGGAGAAAGACATCCAACGAACTTGTTTGTGTTAAAGCATGCTAGGCTCATAGTCTTGATTAAGGAAAAGATTTAGGAAAAGAAAAATTGTTTGAGGAATTGGTTTCTTGTGTACAAGGTTGAAAGAAATTTTAACTAGGTTATAATTATTGGGACTTGAGTCAATAGGCGGATAAGAAGTTATGTTATAAGATTCTATACTGATTTTAAGTTTGAAATAATAATCGTGATAATTTTAAGATAAAATAAAATAAGTATGGATATGCATATATTCATTGTCGATTTTATTTAGTGTACTTGGGAATTGATTGGTTGGACAAGAATCATGTAATGGTAGATTGTCAGGGTAAGAATGCCAAACTCCAATCCATAGCAAGGATAAGGAACATAAACCTTCCTTTCTGCTTCTCAGACCTAGAAAATCATGGAGTATGGAGAAGAAGTATAACTAACAATGATCAGCGAGTTAAATGACGAAGTTACTTTGAAGATAGAGGAAATTACAGTTATTCAGGAATTTCCGGACGTTTGCCTTGAAGAATTGCCTGGAACGATTCCTGACCGTGAAGTGGAGTTTGAGGTCAACTTGATTCCTGGGGCTTCATCGATCTCAAAAGCACCATACAGAATGGCCCCAAAAGAATTAAAGGAACTGAAGGACCAATTCCAAGAGTTGTTGGATAAAAAGCAGATTAGATCCAGTGCATCTCCGTGGGGAGCCCATGTACTATTTGTTAAAAAAATAAGGGAGTATGAGGTTATGTATCGACTATAGAGAGTTGAACAAAATCACGATTAAGAATAAATACCCACTACCGAGAATAGATGACCTTTTCGACCAATTGAAAGGAGCCAAGGTCTTTTTAAAATTCGATCTGAGTTAAAGATACCGTCAACTGAAGGTCAAAGCCGAACATCAGCGACCTGGAGGACTCCTACAACCACTAGAAATCCCAAAATGGAAATGGAAGCACATTTCCATGGACTTTGTGGTAGGATTACCAAAGTCAAGACAAAACCATGATGGGATCTGGGTTATCATCGACCGACTAATCAAATCAGCACACTTTTTACCGGTGCAAATGAACTACAACCTAGATAAATTAGTCACCTCGTACATGGACAACATAGTAAAATTACATGGAGTTCCAGCAAGTATACTATCCGATAGGGATCCAAGATTTGTGTCCCGATTTTGGAAAAGTTTCCAAGAAGCCATGGGAACCAAAGTCACCCTCAGCACGGCCTATCACCCGCAAAAAGATGGCCAAACTGAAAGAACAATTCAAACCTTAGAGGACATGTTAAGGGCCTGTGCTCTAGATTTCAAAGGAAATTGGAGTGAGCATCTATCTCTAATAGAGTTCGCATGCAATAACAGCTACCACAGTAGCATAGAGATGACCTTTTATGAAGTACTCTATGGAAGAAAATGTAGATCGACCCTGTATTGGGACGAAATCGGGAGAAAGCCATCACTGGGCCTGAACTAGTACATATCACGGTTGAGAATGTAGCTATCATTAGGGAGAAACTCAAAGCGGCTCAGGACCAACAAAAGAGCTGGGCTGACTTGAAGAGAAGGCCGTTGGTGTTTGAAGTCGGAGAGAAGACCTATGTCAAGGTTTCACCTATGAAGGGAGTGGTCCGCTTCAGCAAATCGGGAAAATTGAACCCAAGATACGTCGGACCCTTCGAAATTCTGAAAAGAATCGGAACCCTAGCTTATCGGCTAGCCTTGCCGCCTGACATGTCAAGAATCCATAATGGCTTCCACATTTTGCAACTAAGAAGATACATTCCCGACTTGAGTCATATTCTTGAGGTTTCACCACTTCTACTCGACGACAACATGAATGAAGAATTGAAATATGAAGAAGTCCCTATCCGTATAGTGGACACCAAAGAACAAGTACTTACGTCACCGCACCATCCCGTACGTGAAAATACAATGGACTAATCATACCGAAAGAGAAGCTACTTGGGAACTTGAAGAAAGAATGCGTAGACATCACCCCTATCTTTTTAAAGACCAAGCTAATTCAAGTTTCGAGGATGAAACTTTAAACAAAGAGGGAATGATGTGAAGACCCAAAATTTTACTATACAAAGAGACAAAGTACCAAGTTGATTTTAATTTTTGCATTGAAGATGAATTATGTCATAGAGGATAATAAATTAAATGCAACCTTTGGTATGGAGGGCGAAGAGCTAAAGTCACATTGGTGATTAATGCCATAAACCATGCAACCTTTGGTATGGAGGGGGAAGGTCTAAAGTCACATTGATGATTTATTCCATAAACCATGCAACATTTGGTTTGAAGGAAGAAGACCTAAAGTTACATTTGTGCCTATAAATAATGGCAAAGGAATGAGTGAAATAACACCAAAACAAAAAAAAATTTCTCTCCAAAAGTTGTAATTTTCGAGAACCAAAAATTCTGCCCAATTTCAAAAAAATTTGATCATTATTTTATACTTCCAAATCCGATCTCCACCATTTCGAATATACCTACACGTGTTTGGAGCAACATATCCAAAATTCATATCGATCCAACAGTTCAATTAAGCGCAAACATTTTTGCAAGATGACTAGTTTTTCAGTGTCAAAATTCAGCTTGTTCATTCCAAGCTTTTTTGAACAATATTTCAGTAAGTGGATTTATATGTTTTAAAGTTATGTCTGTTTTAAAATTCGATCGTCTACTACAAGTTGTGTATAAGTGATGATTTCAAAATTTTAAGTACTTCAAAATCGTTTCATTCCGTCCGTTGTTCGTTCATACCCTCCGCTTCGTTTTGTCTTGGTGTCGCTCTGTTCGAGCCAATCTGTATCTGAATGATAAGTTATAAGTATTGATATGATAATGATGTATCGGGAAAGCCTGTGAGGGAAAAAGCCCCAGATGGAGCCTGTCTATGGGAGAAGGCCCTAGATGCGGGAAAAAGCCCAGAGGGAGCCCATTTACAGGACAAGGCCCCAGAGGGAGCCCAAGATCAAGGATAGCCCATGATCATTATAATCTGTTTGTCTGATAAGCTCTGATAATTTTTATTCAGAAATGTTCTAATTCGAAGTTCTGAATTGTTCTATATCTCATTTCTGTTAATCCAACTCTGAAGTTCTGATTTTTTCAATGTTTGACTTCTGTTGATTCAACTCTGATATACTATGCTACGTAAAAATAAGAATGTTTTAAAAGTATTATGTATCAAATGTTTTCTGGTATTCGATCGGCCCCTCTTGCTGAGTGTTTCCGAAAACAATGACCTCCCTTACGTCCCTCTCCAGATGAGAATGAAGTACTTGTAGAACATAAGGAGAAGGAGCAGTTCTGGGGCTGATAAATAATTATAAGGAAGGAATTCAAGTTCTAGATGTTCAAACCCATTAATGTTCCTTTGTTTTTCTTAGTAATGTTCGTACTTTTCGCTTCCGCAACCTCTGTATTTTTCCTTTCATGTAAAGACATTAAAATTTTATGAAATAGACTGGTTTTGGCTATTTGCTGCGAGGCTTATTGTTATTTCATTAAAAATCCCATATCTCACCTACGTCTCGGTCTCGAGGCGTGACATTTAAGTGGTATCAGAGCCGCCAGCTATAATTTCTAAGGTTGATACTAATGAAGGATAAATCTAAGGTTGATACTAATGAAGCTACAATTTATCCATTTCAAGTTTACCAACAAAGTTGGGAGAAATTAAAAACAAGAGTAGGCATTAACCCAGCTACAATCAGGTTTGATGTTTCAGAGATATATCCTAGGGTATGGATGAAACCAAATTCATATACAAATGAGGTCAAAGCTTGGTATGAATTCGGGGCTCTTGCTTCTGTTTATACCACATCACGCAGTTTCCCAAAAATTCCATGACTACCTAAATGGATTCAGGAAGCTATTCATGAAACTTGTGCTAATAACGATTATTTGTCCAGAGAAGATATTTTGGAGTTATACTTCTTTATTACAGCCCCAGAACCAGCAGGGAAAGGCTCACACGAAGCTTTTCATTTCATCAAGTTAAAGAGGCCAGATATGAATGTTCAATATTTCATTAAAGATCCTTCGACAGAAGAAACATCCCTTGTTGTTTCGATAACTGAAGACAACATTTTCACCAGAAAAGCATGGGGTTTATGGGTCTGTTTAACCAAGATGGATAAAGTCAAGTTTCCGTTTAAATTTTATCATAATTCAGTAAACAGATCATTCCTGTTAAATACCATGACAGGAAAAACAACAAGTTTTGCAGAAGAATTATTCAAAAAAAAGATAAATCTTTTGTGGAATAGCAAGCTTCCGGGGAGTAAAGAAAATTGTCGGAAATTCTATAACATGGCTCATGTGGGAAGATGGTCAGAACAGATCTGCAAAGAATACCCAAATAAAAAAGAGCCAGAATTTGGCAAGCGCTTCAAACCTAGATCAGACATAAAGCATTTTGCAGAAACATGACCAAGTGGTGAAGAACCACAACCACGTTTTTCTCGGGGACATTAAAAGTTTAAGATTTCTTGACAAAAATAAGTAGACATGTGACCCTAATCACTTTTCTTGGGGATAACAAAAGTTAAAGATTCCTGGACAAAAGATCTTGGGCATGTGACTAACCCACTAAATGAACAAGAGAACCTGGACCCAATTACAACTATAAATAAAAAGTAAATGAGAACCAGTAAAATACACAAGAACAAAGTCGGAACCTGAAGAAAATCTACTATACATATTTGAAGGTTTCAAAAAGACGCATAAAGGGAATAAGAAAACAGCTGATAAATTTCAAAGCTTTATACAAACGGATAAAAGAAGCAAGAAATGAGATATCAGCTGACATGATCCAGACGCATATATACTATTTATGCTAGGAGATAAAAGCAGAAGAACAAGCTGTTTCTAGATTGATAATCTAGAAAAAGATAATTCAAGAAAAGTAGAGGGTCCACTCAACCACTCCCTCAGACCTACTCAAAATGATAATGCCAACCACAGCTGGAAGGCATTAAAGAAAAGTTATGGCAAGAGTTTGAAGTCTGCAATACAAATGGCCAGGGACTTCTATAAATAATAAGGCAGAAGGAAGAATAAGGCATCATTCAACCTCTTCATTTTCTTTCAAACAATGTAATATTTTCTCTTTCAAGTTTATGTGTGTTTTTATTTCGGCTACTATAAGTAGTTAAACAAGTTTCTCCTCATCTAAAGGAGGTTACTATGTAACAATAATTTGACAGAACCAAGGGTTTTGCTCTTCTCATGTATTATTTTCAAATTGAACTATTTTACTATACACCCTGAGGTAGGAAACGAAACATGGTTGTGCTAAGTGCTGTTGAAGGAATCTGTGTCAGGAACCACCTGTTGTGACTGCGTGGTTAGGGTGTGAGGAGCAGTCTATAAAACTAGATGGATATAACCCGACGACATGCAGGTCAAAGAGGTAAATAGTTCAATTTATTAAAGGGAAGCATGATGGGCCATAAAAAATAAATAAAAATAGATCATTTAAGCTTAATATATAGGTTGGAAACCTTGCATGACTGTATGTCTTAAGGCTATAATCCTTTAATAACAGGCTCGATAGGTCAAACAATGACACGTACCATAAGTATGTATAGTAAGGGTAATTTGGAAAATTTTAGAAAATTAGGGAGTTACTGTAAGTTTGCCCTTTAAGTAATAATAATTTAAGTTGTGTAAATAAAAGTGAAAACATATTAATTATTATTTTTAAAAAAAATGTATTTATTTAATGTAAAATAAGAAACGGGCTGATCCACAAAGAATGAATTTTAATTTTAAAATCAATATGATAGAATGTATGTGTTAATATAATGTATATGTAATGTGTCAATCTTATGTTTTTTGATTAGGTGTAAATGTGGATGAGTGAAGTCAAACCCAATAAGCTTATTAATTAAATTAGGCATAACCCATCAAAGTTAATTTGATGTAATTAGGATCATAAAGTTCTATAATGACCTTAATAAAAAATATTACCCACCAACTAATTTTTTGTTCAAACCCAAACTCGTCAATTTTGAATGTCTTCATCCTTTTTTTAAATTTTAGACGGTGACTCGGATATGATATTGCCTATAAGCTGTACAACTTATTCCAAAGTAAAAAATAACTCATGTCAAACCCATCACAAAAAATAACGTCAGCTCTCAAGATAAGGCTATCCCCATGAAAGGGGAAAAAATTGATGCCAAATAGATAAATTATACGCTTTAAAATTATCAAAACTTGAGGGGCTTCCAACCTGTTAGAGTAGGTGTCCGACAAGCCAATATGTGGCTAGGGTTTTTATTGACTCTAATGTAAAACAATATTTATTTTAATAATATTTTACAATTTTATTCGATTATGACATAATAATTTATCTGTATAACCATACAAGCTCCATAAATAAAGTTCTTGAATATCAATAGGTACCATGAGGTTTGCGTCGCAACGTAAGATCATGAAACTCAGTAGAAAGTGTACCGTATATTCTAAACATGCCTAGTCGATTAAGCCACCTAAAACAAGGATAAATATCGCTAGAGCTCGAAACAAGCATCTGTGGAGTAAACGCCATGTTTCATTGGCAAGGGCATGGGATGTCCATTCACACAGGTAGATGATCAAGTGATGATGCACTGAACAACCCTCCCTCGAGCTGTCCAAGTGGTTCTCACTTATCGAGTGGAATAGTTCGCAGTTATGGTTGTACACCATTGGTCCTTTGACCCGAGACAATGTAGAGGCTATACGTACTAGCATGCACTTTGATCCGTTTACCGACTCCATCGCGGGTCAGCAGGTGGCGTGGTTAGGTGTAGTTTCAAAATACGCAGGAGCAATTATATTGTAGTCGGGGATTTGCCATTTGCCTACGTGTAAAGATATCCTATGTGGTCTGATGAGTCAATAGTGTAAGGAATCTCTCGCAGGAGAAAGACATGTGCAGTTTGAAAAGGTATTTCCTCAGTTGCGCATACTATGACACTATTACTCAAAGATAAATCAAATCGTTATCGAATTCATATGCAACTCTTGATATACCAATAGTAGCAGATTTGATTAGTATATATGTGTTGTATGGATCTTACTGTACGGTAACCATTACTAAAGGTTCTTGAGGGCACTGTCACAGATACGTAGGGGATCATGGGACGATACTACTAGACGCTCTTACCATGATCTGATGGGTACAATCAGAAATGAGTTATGACATTAATTATCAAGGTGTTGATGAAAAGAATGTGGATAACTAGGGTAAGCCCGAATAAGAAAAATGTGATTTTGAATCACATGGAGATGTGAACCAACGGCTAGCTGTATCCCTGAATCAGAGGGTCGCACAATTATCGGATTCTGTGTTCTCGTTGAGATAGTCAAATTTCAATGAGTTGGAATTTGACGACTATAGTTTGATGGAGATCAAACAGGAAGTATATAAAAGAGTTTATGATTTGATTATATAGGATGGAAGAAATGGAAGTTGGAATGATTGTAAAATAAAAAAAAAGAGTTGAATTGTCTGTTTTGTGAAGGAGTTCACTAAAACTGGCAGCTGCCAAATATGGTAACTATTATATATGGTAAGTTATAAATTTGGCAAATGAAATTTTAAATTTCGAAATTTTTGATTTTCATTATATGAACAAGACTTGTATCATTGATACATCAGCGTTCTCAGATCGTCGATCGGGGTTGTAATGAGTTCAAAATCATTTATTTAGTGAATTGAGAATTTACTAATTAAATTATTGTACTAATAATGGTGACTACTAATATTCACAAATTCTCATAAATATTCTGGAGAAGTCTAAAATTAAATTAACCAAGGAGTTAGTTTATAAATTAAATAATGGTTATTTAATTTAATATACATATACATGTATGTATTTTATATGGTGATATAAAATATGTGTATATGATATTATTATATCATATATTATTAAAGGTTAATAAATCAATTATATGAGATTAAGTATAATGAAATTATTAGAGTCCTTGTGGGAGGGGATGAAACGTCCTCTAATCATACTCTAATGGCAGCGTATCCTTAGGAATCATAACGTTAAATAAACAAGAGTAAAAACATCAAAACTCTGAAAATAATCGTTATATCGTTAAACCAATTGATGTAAATATTTTTCATGCAAAATAATTCAAACATGCATAATTAAACATCTACTACTTAAAAATACTTCTAATTATTTTTTTTGCAACGAAATTAAAGTCTTGCATGCATGCACCACTGGTGAAAAATACACCTTTAACCAAGTAATCGTGATCAAATAACAGATAAAATACTGTAATATAAAATTCGCGAACTCGGCCCTAAACCAAGCATGAACGAAATAAAACGGATAAAATCCTGAAATTCAACATCATAACACAAGAACGTTTAAAACTGATTATGTCTAATCAAAGCTCATAAAACGTAATGTGCGGAAAAGTGTGCTCCTCGGGTCGTGTATGCACATCCAGCTCTGCCTACTCAGGGTTCGGTACCTTATGTCTCCTCCTTAAAATGCTCACATGCATCACACACGCCTAGTGAGTCTAAATACTCAACACACTTGTACCGTTAATAGCAATTACATATACACAGCAAGCAACAGTAAAAAGTACTGTAATAACATATATTTCATGATCTTTAGAGCGTGAACGTAAATATGTCGTAAAACCAACTGTGTCAAAACAGCTCCTCGTAGCATCATATACATATACATTTACTTTTAATTGAATTCAGTTTATTAGTTGGGACTTTCATATCAGCTCTATTTGATGGACCCATACGTATAACCGTGGTACGAGGCGGCTGTCGGACATGAGAGACAGTATTACCCATCCACTGTGCCCAGGCCTCATTATCATCGTTTACATATATCGTCAGTCGTAACCAACTCCCATTCTTCAAAGGCATCAACATTTTTATCACTTATAAAAAACATGCATATATGTAATTTTTACTTAAAATAAAGCAGGCAACATTTTGTTCATAATTCAAAAAAATCATTCGCGTGATACAAAAATATTTAAATAAAACATGTCAAATTGTGCTCATGGCGCTACCAGGACAAAATGTCGACTCAAGTGCAAAATTACCAATTTGCCCCTGGAAACCGAAAATGACCATTTTACCCCTACACCTCAAAATTTCGACCCGAAGGCAACCAAGCTTAAATCACAATCCAAAGATTCCTAACCAAGCCTTGTACGACCCAACCTAACCCTCACTAAACTTGGTCATAACGTCGTAAAGATACCACAATCAAGATAATAGCGATAAAACCAAAGCCCCTTACCCTCTGCACTAGCGCCTAGGCGACTGCACCGAGGCGCTGCGGCGCTTTGTTAGCGCCTAGTATCAGCGTTGCGGCACTACTAGGTGCAAAGCACAGGTGCTGCAGTGCTCAAAATGCAGCGCCGCGGCACTAACCCCACGTGACCCAAATACTAAGCAGCCATCTTCTACCCTTTCCTCACCCCACTCAGACCAGCCTCGAACCATTCACTCCTAGCGCACCACTGGACCCTCTTAGACCACCTTAACCAAGGACCCTAGCCCCATGCATGCAGCAACATGCCAACAGCCGAGAGACATCCCCTAAACCCTCACTCGCGGCACCGTTCGACTTCATGAATCCAAACGACTCTAAAGCCAAGGCCAGTAGTGTGAGGCCACTCTAGGCCACGAATCAAACCCACCAGGGTCTGGTCCACGGCTTGGAATAGCTCTTCACGCCAGCAGATTCACTCAAACCCCCGATCTACCACAAACCGATCATACCTCAGCAATACACCGCACGGCCCTTTATTTATCTCGACTATAACTCGACACAAACCTAAGGACACAATCTTAACACCGTTAACAGCCCTTAGAATGCACCCAAAACGGAAACCCCTTGCACATACACAAGAAAACATGAGGTGGAGGCATAAAAATGCAAAGTTTCATGTCAAACCCATTCACAAACGTAAGCACAAGGTACATCATAAAATTTTCATGCATAAACATAAACTTCAGCGTACCTATGATGTGTATGATGAGAAAACAAAAATACAAGCATGTCTTGATGATTAAACAATCAAAAACTTGAATATCTATGCGCGGGGCATGAACCGGAGAGGCGAGAGAGACGTTTTCTTGAAAATATTGAGAGGCCTAAACTTCCTGCTGCGAAATGGGAGGGAATCCTGCTGAAAATTAAGGGGAGTGGCTGCTGAAAATGTGAGGTGGGGGGCTGCTAGGTTAGGGGGTGCTCAGGGTTAAATAAATTAGGTTTAGGTTAAGCTAATAACACCCTAATGGGCCCTTAATAAAATTTTAAAAGGATTAATAGGTTTTGATTCCATTAAACATTAAAACAAACCCAACACGTCCAATAACACCCTCGGAAAATATTTCATTTTGAGACATTTTAGAATATATTGCCCGAGCCCTCAAAATTCCCTCGAATCGTTAAAATTAGCGTATCGATTAAAATATAGCTCGACGGGTAAAAATACCCAGCCAAGGCCCATTTTCAAAAATCATACTTAAAACACCTCATATTAAATAATTAAAAATAATTATTCAATAAAAATATTTTTCCTGAATATCCTCAGTATCCGTTTCTCGTTCGAACGCGAAATGCAACTTAAAACTCCAATGCATGAAACTATAAAATAATCGTTAAATAAATCTTACTCATACAATAACCATGAAACTATAAAATAATCGTTAAATAAATCTTACTCATACAATAACCATGAAACTATAAAATAATCGTTAAATAAATCTTACTCATACAATAACCATGCATAAAATGCATAAAAAAAATAATTAAACACATATTTTAAAATAAAACCCTATATTGCATTCATTCAGTTTACTTTGTTTAAATTTTCTGGACCTTACAACTCTCACCCCATAAAATAAAATTTCATCCTCGAAATTTAAAACATACCGAATAACTCCGGGTAGCGACTCCTCATCTAGGGCTGTCTCCCAAGTAGCCTCCTTCTCGGAATGATTCAGCCACTTGACTTTGACCATGTGGATCACCTTGTTCAGAAGCCTCCTCTTTTGTCTGTCCAATATCTGAGTGGGCCTCTCCTCGAATGACAGGTTCGGTGTCAGCTGTAACGGCTCATAGTTCAATACATGTGAAGGATTAGATGTGTACTTCAACAGCATGGAGACATGAAACACATTATGAACTCCCGCCAGATTTGGCGGTAATGCAACTCTATATGTTGTCCCAATTCTCTCCAGAATCTCTACCATTCTTCCCAAATCTCATCATACCCTTCATCGGTGCGACCTTCACAATCACATGATCTCCTATGGAAAACTCAAGATCTCGGGGCCACTAATCTGCGTAACCTCTTCTGTCGGCTCTGAGTGGTCCTCATCCTGTCCCGAATCCTGACCACTAACTCTGATGTCTGCCTAAAAATATCCGGTTTCAACTCTGCCCTCTCTCCTACCTCATCCCAATACACTGGAGACCTACACTTCCTCCCGTAAAATGCCTCATCAGGAGCCACCGATAGACACCTGATTACTGTTGTTGTACGTGAACTCCACAAGAGGCAACTTCGGATCCCAGCTGCCCTGGAAGTCGATCATGCAAGCTCTGAGTAGGTCCTCCAGGATCTGAAGCACCCTCTTTGGTTGTCCATCTGTCTAAGGATGGAAGACAGTACTGAATAACAGCTTAGTACCCAAGGCCTGGTGTAGACTCTTGCAGAACGCAGACGTGAACCTCAGATTCCTGTCCGACACGATGGGCACTAGAATCCTATGCAGTCTGACTATCTCTTTGATGTACAGCTCCGCGTACTGAGTCACGGTGAAAGTATTCTTGATTGGTAGGAAATGAACTGATTTAGTGATCCGAATCAACGATCAACCATATGGCATTATATCCACCAGTCGTCCTCGGAAGCCCTGTCACGAAAGCCATGGTGATGTTCTCCGATTTTCATTCAAGAATAGGGAGTGATTTAAGCGTCCCTACAGGTCTCTGATGCTTTGCCTTGACCTGCTGACATGTCAAACACTCGCAGAAAAATCGCAGAATATCCCGCTTCATTCCCGGCCACCAATAAAGATGCTGAAGATCTCTATACATCTTCGTACTCCTTGGATGGATGGAGTACGGAGTGCTGTAGGCCTCGTTCAAGATATCTGCATTCACTGAATCACTATCAGGAACCGACAGTCGGTCCCTTTATCTGACTATGCCCTCAACAACTGTATACAGTCTCTGGCCTTTAGCATCGTCTTTCAATCTCCATTCATGAAACTGCTCATCAGAGGTCCGTTCTGCCCGAATTTTGTCTCTCAAAGTCGACTGTACTGTCAGAGTAGCAAGATTTGGGGCATCGCCCCTGGCATAAACAGCAGGCTCGAACCTCTGAATGTATGCCTGCAGTGACAAATGAGCAATCACTGCGTGCTTTCTGCTCAGGGCATCTGCAACCACATCAGTCTTACCCGGATGGTAGCTAATGTCACTATCATAATCCGCCACTAGCTCTAACAATCACCTATGCCTCATGTTCAAATCTTTCTTTGTGAAGAAGTACTTCAGGATTTTGTGGTCAGTGAAATCATTTCTTCCCATATAGATATTGTCTTCAAATCTTCAAGGCAAAAACCACTGCTGCTAGATCGAGGTCATGAGTCGGATAATTCTTCTCATGGACCTTCAGCTGTCTGGACGCATAAGTTATAACACTGTCATGCTGAATCAACACTGCGCCCAAACCAAGCCTCGAACCATCTTTATATACCACAAAATCACCCTGCCGTGATGGCATAGCTAGAACTGGTGTTGTGGTCAATGCTTTCTTCAGTCTGTCAAAGATCTCCTGGCACTCTTCTCCCCAGATAAACTATGAATTCTTCTTTTTCAATGCGGTCGTAGGCATCACAATAGAAGAGAAGCCCTGAATAAACTTCCTGTAATAACCGACCAATCCCAAGAAGTTACGGATCTCTGTGACGCTATTAGGCACTGACCAATCTCTGTGTAAAGGCCTAAAAATCCTTACTTTGAAAATTTGCGGGAAATTTAAAATTTTTCTTTTAAAATAAATGCAGTGCCTCATTCATACCAAAAACTGATAAAATGTTCAACGTTCAAAATAGCAGCGGAAAAAATTATTACTTGCCAAAATAACAAGTTAAAGTATTCAACAACTGATAAAATATTTGAGCATCAAAAATAAAATGGCAAGTGCTGAAACTGAGGTCCTCGGTTGCCACTACTGCCGACCCAAGCTAGCTCACTGGTCCCCGCCCTCGATCCCGACATCATCAGTACCTACAACAATCAAGTCTAGTGAGTCTAAAGACTCAACATGCATATATCGTAAATAATGAGTAAATAATATAGTAAAATTTTGCATGGGATAAAAATATCATGTCATGAGGCATACGTGAAAATAACTTGTCAAGAGCAATTATAATACGTGCATACTGAACTGAAAAATCATAGTAAAAATGTTTGCTCCTTGGAGCACTGTACTGAAATAGCATGTAATAATTTTCTGTTGAGATTATGGTCTACGCATGTGGTCCCTGAACTGAACTGAACTGAGCTGACCGATACTGGGGACCGGACCGGTAACTTGTGACCGGATTTACGTCTGATCAGACTACTGCCACAGTATACTGGGTGAAACAACTGAACTGACCGGTAACTGGTGACCGGACCGGTAACTGGGGACCGGATTTAATCATGATAGTAAAGTGACCACAAGCCATATCGCATAAATCTCAAAAATGAATATTTTGCACGTAATATAATTAATTCACAAAATTAAATATCCTATAATAATTTTACTGATGGATTGGATCGCTCACAGGCTCGCTGCAACCTAAATATGCCATGAAAAATATGCAATAGCTTTTATTTGGCCCAACTATGCAATTAAATCCAAAAACTGAGACAAATGCGCCTAATGACTTCGTATTTAATCATGACTCCGAACCAACCCGAACCAACACTGAAACATCATATAGTCATGATTAAAATACGCTTAAAATGATTAATTAATGCTTCTAAAATATTCAGGGCCGAAATCTAGGTGGATGGAGACCAAAACATGAAACGCTCTTTCGAGAGTAAATTTGACACATCGCACCGTAAATTCTCGTACGACCTCAAAAATGAACCGAATTACGAATGGCTGAAAACATGACCTTCCTAACTCAATGAGGCACTGTCCAGTCCAAGGCCATAGGCTAAAAGCCAACCGAGAACTCGAACGAGCCACTTAACCGTCACAGCAAGTTGCTGTCCAAAAATACAGCAGCTATGCTTTGGTTTCCTTGCGTCGTTTGCGAGGCTAATGGTCATTGGAGCTTGAATTACCGACCAGAACCTCTTACCAACATCATAAGGAATGATTTGAACCATGGCTAAGGGCTCTAGGCCAGTCACAATTCGAACCACACCAGCAAGCAATCAAACGTTCCAACCGAGAACAAATTCTGCACGTAGGATGCATTGCTTTTGTTTGGATGTCACGAATCGTTCCAATGGCCATTTGATTGACCAGGACACAATCTATAAATCTAGGGGTATGGTATGAACCGTGGCTAGGGGCCATAGGCCAACCAAGATCCACACCATTCCACAAAAGTCGAAACACACATGCTGAAAAATGAAGGGCCGAAAGGGAAAGGGGCCGATCTTGATGTTTTAAATTGAAAACCGATTCACCATGGACTAAGCCTCCAAAAGGGCGACTTAGTCATATCTTAGACATGCTAGGGAAGTGATCTAACCATGGCTATAGGCCTTGTGGCAGCCATGATCAGATTCATTTCCTATATTACAGAAACTGAATTTTCGAAAAGCTCAATTGGACAAGAGGTGCAGTTGCTGTCGTTTTTGAGTTTTCCAGCGTGCATGGGGTTAAATGAATGGACCAACATGGTCCTAATGCATCCTATTACATGTTTAGATGTCGCCTTAGGAGCCTGGAATCGATCCAATACCTGAAACCACAACACCAAAGAAAATCGTGAAGCTTAAAGAAAATGGGGCCGAAAATCTGCATCGGTAATTTCTGAAATTTCTTGCCATGCTTCGTTTTTTGTTTATCAAATCATGATCATGTAATGAAAATAAATTATATTAGGACTTGATTGAAGAGTCAAGGAGAATATATGCATGCCTGGTTTCGTTTTGAAAGAAAAACGAAAGAACGAAACGATCCGGCGCGGAGGAGGTGGAGCGCTTTCTATTCTACCCTGCTAGCTCGATTTTCTCCTCTCTTCCTAGCTATGGTGCTCACGATTTTTTCTCTCCAAAACACTCTGAATTTCGAGACTAAGGGAGAGGGGGAAATGGTTAGGGGAGTGAGGGAGATGGGTGCAATATAGGTGGGATGCCTGCAAGACCAAGTCTCCCCTTTTTGAAATTTGAATTCTTGTTTGATATCAAATGAGTTGTTGGATGACTCCAGAAGGCGGTGACCGAAATCCTCATGATTTCTAGACTAGGATAATGCTCATTAATTAATTAATTAATGTGGATCAAGAATTAAAAAGATTAGTATGCTAACTCAACAAAGAATGGGTCAAAGGTGAGTTGGCAAGTCCTTGTTTAATCTACTACGGGGGGGGGGGGGGGGGGGGGGGGGGGGGGGTTGGCCGAATTCTTCAATAAAAATGAAGGGAGGAATGTTGATTATTTACTAAATTTATAACCCTTAAAAGCCTCACCTATCTTTTAATTAATTTAGTGAATTAATCCCTTAATTGAGGAACTTAAATAAATTTATTTTCTACTCACCTCAAGTAATTAAATTAAATCCTCAAACCTCCTTTTTAACTTAAATGAACTTACTTGCTAGCTAAAATAAATTCTGGAAATGTTTTTTCTGAATCTTAAATTTTATCTCTAAACTCTAACTCCAGTCCGGCCTCACTGAATTAACTGAACTGATAAAAATCAAACTGCTGCATGAAATAATTAACTTAAGGAAAATCATTTAAATCCTCATGAAATAAAATCATTTAAAATACTAGAATTATGCTTGGCTTATACGTAGTCTAAGTTACGGGTTCTACAATCCTTCCCCCCTTAAAAGAAATTTCGTCCTCGAAATTAAAACTCACCGAATAACTCGGGGTAACGATCTCTCATCTCCGGCTCAGACTTCAATGTAGCTTCCTCTTCTGAATGGTTGAGCCATTTGACTTTGACTCGCTTAACCAGCTTGTTCCGAAGCTTCTTCTCCTGCCTGTCTAAGATCTGTACTGGTCTCTTCTCGTAAGATAGGTTCGGAGTAAGCTGCAACGGCTCGAAGTTCAAGAGATGCGAAGGATTCGCCATATATTTCCTCAGCATCGAGACGTGAAAGACATTGTGTACTCCGGCCAGATTCGGCGGAAGAGCCACACGATAAGCTAGCGTCCCAAATCTGTCGAGGATCTCAAATGGTTCAAAAAATCTCGGACTGAGCTTCCCTTTCTTCCCAAATCGCATGACACCGTTCATAGGTGCCACCTTCACAAAAACATGATCGCCCACTGCAAACTCTAAATCTCTCCTCCGCTGATCGGCATAACTCTTTTGTCGACTCTGAGCAGTCCTCATCCTATCACGGATCCTGACTACTACATCGGCAGCCTCCTGAATAATCTCTGGACCCAACTCTGCTCTCTCTCCTACTTCATCCCAATGAATAGGAGATCTACACTTGCGGCCATACAATGCTTCATAAGGAGCCATACCTATAGACGACTGAAAGCTGTTGTTATAGGTGAACTCGACCAATGGTAAGTTCGAATCCCAACTCCCAGAGAAATCAATGACGCAAGCACGGAGAAGATCCTCCAAAATCTGAATGACTCGCTCTGACTGCCCATCTGTCTGCGGATGGAAAGCTGTGCTAAACAGCAACTTCGTACCCATAGTCGGAATGCAAGCTCTTCCAAAACGAGGAAATGAATCTGGGATCTCTGTCCGATACGATAGAAACTGGAATACCATGGAGTCGGACTACCTCCCGATTATACAACTCCACATACTGAACCATGGTGAAAGTCGTCTTAATAGGCAAGAAAAGCGCTGATTTGGTAAGACGATCTACAATCACCCAGATGGCATTCGATCCTCTGGCTGATCTCGGCAATTCGGTCACAAAGTCCATGGTAACATTCTCCCACTTCCACTCGGGAATGGGAAGAGGCTTGAGCAAACCTGCTGGTCTCTGATGCTCGGCCTTCACTAACTGACAAGTCAGGCACTCGGATACAAATCGTCTGATGTCTTTCTTCATTCCAGGCCACCAATACAAAAGCTGCATATCTTTGTACATCTTCGTACTCCCTGGATGAATGGAGTACGGGGAGATGTGGGCTTCTGATAGAATATCTGCTCGGACAGAATCACTGCTAGTAACCCATATCCTGTCTCGTTATCTCACAATACCATCACTGACTGAATACAAGAGACTGCCCTTGGCCTCATCTCTGTGCTTCCACTTGGCCAATTGCTCATCTGCTGCCTGACCACTGCGAATACGGTCCAAAAGGGAAGACTGAATGGTCAAGGTAGAAAGACAGGGAACTCTACCTTGAGGATAAGTCTCGAGATCAAACCTCTGCATCTCAAGCTGAAGAGGTCTCGAAACTGTCAAATGAGCCATCACTGCGACTTTTCTGCTTAATGCATCCGCAACTACATTAGCTTTACCCGGGTAGTAGCTAAAATGTCACAATCATAATCCTTCACAAGCTCCAACCAACGCCTCTGACGCATGTTCAGCTCCTTCTGCGTAAAGAAATACTTAAGGCTCTTGTGGTCGGTAAAGATCTGGCACTTCTCTCCATACAGATAATACCTCCAAATCTTCAAGGCAAAAACTACTGCGGCCAACTCTAGATCATGGGTAGGGTAGTTCTTCTCATGAGTCTTCAACTGTCTAGAAGCATATGCTATCACCTTCCCATGCTGCATCAATACTGCGCCAAGACCGAGCTTCGAAGCATCGATATACAGTACAAACTCACCGGACCCTGACGGCACGGCCAAAACTGGTGCTGAGATAAGAGCTTGCTTCAAAGTATCGAAGCTCTTCTGACACTCCTCGCTCCAAAAAAATTTCACATTCTTCTTGGTCAGTGCTGTGAGTGGAACTGCAATCGAGGAGAATCCCTTGATGAACTTCCGATAATATCCTGCTAAGCCAAGAAAACTGCGGATCTCTGATGCATTCTGCGGCACAACCCAATCTCTGACTGCTGCAACTTTCGCGGGGTCTACCTCAATGCCACTGCTGGAAACAATGTGGCCTAAGAACGCCACCTTCTCCAACCAGAATTCGCATTTACTGAACTTTGCGAATAATTTGTGCTTCTGCAATGTCTGCAACACTGTGGTCAGATGCCTGTTGTGATCCTCCCGACTCTTGGAGTAGACGAGAATGTCGTCTATGAACACTATTACAAACTGGTCGAGGTACGGCTGAAACACGCGATTCATGAGATCCATGAAGATCGCTGGCGCATATGTCAAACTGAACGGCATCACAAGGAACTCGTAGTGGCCATAACGAGACCTGAAAGCTGTCTTTGAAACATCAGCATCTCTCACCCTCAACTGGTGATAACCGGAACGCAGATCTATCTTGGAGAAAATCGAAGCTCCCTGCAACTGGTCAAACAGATCCTCAATCCTTGGAAGTGGGTATTTATTCTTCACTGTAACCCTGTTCAACTCCCGATAGTCAATACAAAGCCTCATCGTGCCATCTTTCTTCTTAACAAACAAGACTGGCGCGCCCCAAGGTGAGAAGCTAGGGCGAATGAACTCCTTGTCAAGAAGTTCCTGAATCTGCTTCTTAAGCTCTGCCATCTCTATCGGTGCAAGTCGGTACGGTGCTTTTGAGATCGGAGCCGTACCTGGCATAAGCTCGATAGAAAACTCCACCTCCCTCTCTGGTGGCATACCAGAGATGTCCTCAGGAAAAACGTCTAAGAAGCCTCTAACAATCGGAACATCTGAGGTTGACTGACTGAGCACCTCGGGGACAGATACAAAGGTTGCTAGAAACGCCCGACACCCTCTATGCATGAGCTTCCTAACCTGGACATAAGGAATAATACGCGGTAAAGGAAAGTACCTGTCCGGCTCGAATAAGAACTGAGTCATTCCAGGCGGTCGGACTAGAACTGATCTTCGCTGGAAGTCAATCAAAACTCTATTCCACAATAGCCAATCCATCCCTAGAATGATGTCAAACTCTGGCATCGGTAACACTATAAGATCCGCATAGACAAGATTGCCATGGAGCTCAAGATCTATGTCTCGTATCACATTGGTGGCTGTCATCTCTTCGCCAGAGGGCAACACTACTGAATAGTCTATATCTAGCCCGATGGTCTTGACTTTGATGAAATTGGCAAAGACCTCCGAAATAAATGAGTGGGTAGCCCCTGAATCTATCAGGGCTTTGGTAGCTGAGCCAGCTATGAAAATTTTCCCTGAAAGTTCGGAACACTAAGCTGAACCCAAATAATCACAAGAGCTGAACTTATTGGCATGCAAAGGTCACAATTCTTCTATCTTAATCCCACAAATAATACTGAGTAGAGCATGCAATCCTATCGCAATTCTAAGTTCAAAATCTAAATCCCGATTCCCAAAACATTGGAATGCAAATGTAAACTTAAATCTGTAAAGTACCTGTCATCAACATGGTATCCGGGTTCGTCTCCGCAGCATGGAGAGCAAAAACTCTGCCCTGGGTAGGCAGATTTTTCCGAGGGCACTGCCGCAGCACGTGGTCTGTGCTGCCACACTTAAAACATTTCCCTGAGCCATACATGCATGCTCCAGGATGACGGTGTGAGCACTTGGGACAGACTGGGTGCTCAAAGGTCCTCGGGACGACACGTCCCTGCTGCTGCTGCTGAGGTCCTCCTCTGTTTCTGGGCGGGCCGTGATATGGCCTCTTGTGCTGATACTGATGCTCCTGAGGAGGAGGGCGGTGTGGTACCTGGATTGGGCGCTTGCCCTGGCGGTCTTTCTCTATATCACGTTGATCCTACTCTGCGGCTAGAGCTTTGGAGACAGCGACCTCATAAGAAGTAGGGTCAGACACCCTAACATCACGGCGCAAGATCGGCCGTAGACCCACTAAGAAATGCATCAACTTGGCTTTAGCATCATTCGCGATCAGGGTCACGAAATGACAACCCCTCTCAAACTTACGGATGAACTCTGTAACTGTCAGATCTCCTTGTCTCAGGATCATGAACTCAGTAGTCAACCTGGTACGCACTTCCTCAGTAAAATATTTGGAGTAGAATACCTCCGTGAAGCGCACCCAAGACAGTGTAGCCAAATTAAGGGCTACTGAAGCTCCTTCCCACCATAAGCGGGCATCTCCTCCGAACAGATAAGAGGCACAACGAACTCGATCTGCATCCCCAAGTTCCATAAACTCGAAGATAACCTCGAGGGACTTGATCCAGCCCTTGGCAATCATGGGGTCTGACGTCCCTGAAAACTCCTTTGGACGCATCTTCATGAATCTCTCATATACAGCCTCGGGCTCTGTCGGCCTGGTCGCCACAACATTGTTCCCCGCAAACTGTGCGAAGAACTGAGTCATCCCAGCCAGCATCTGGGCATTCATGTCCGGTGGGGGTGGAGGTGGTAAATCTCTCTCCTGTCTCTGCTCTTCCCTGTCCTCCTGGCGAGGCTCCTCATTACTAGTGCGCTCTTGAATGCGTCTAGGGGGCATACTGTTCCATACATAACCCATACGTAACTAACATGCATAATTCCATAATTTATTTAAATTTAAATAGTGAACAAATAAAATGAATCTGGACATAAAATGCTTCATGAAATCATGCCGAAAAAAAATAATTCATGCTTTAAATAAAATGCGTAAATGTAAACTTACAGACCGAAGACGTGACTTCGTGAGCTTCTCGCGGTCAGTAGTAGTGCAACCCTATACAGAACCATTGCTCTGATACCAGCTGTAAAGGCCTAAAAATCCTTACTTTGAAAATTTGCGGGAAATTTAAAATTTTTCTTTTAAAATAAATGGAGTGCCTCATTCATACCAAAAACTGATAAAATGTTCAACGTTCAAAATAGCAGCGGAAGAAATTATTATTTGCCAAAATAACAAGTTAAAGTATTCAACAACTAATAAAATATTTGAGCATCAAAAATAAAATGGCAAGTGCTGAAACTGAGGTCCTCGGGTGCCACTACTGCCGACCCAAGCTAGCTCACTGGTCCCCGCCCTCGATCCCGACATCATCAGTACCTACAACAATCAAGTCTAGTGAGTCTAAAGACTCAACATGCATATATCGTAAATAACGAGTAAATAATACAGTAAAATTTTGCATGGGATAAAAATATCATGTCATGAGGCATACATGAAAATAACTTGTCATGAGCAATTATAATACGTGCATACTGAACTGAAAAATCATAGTAAAAATGTTTGCTCCTTGGAGCCCTGTACTGAAATAGCATGTAATAATTTTCTGTTGAGATTATGGTCTACGCATGTGGTCCCTGAACTGAACTGAACTGAGCTGACCGATACTGGGGACCGGACCGGTAACTGGTGACCGGATTTACGTCTGATCAGACTACTGCCACAGTATACTGGGTGAAACAACTGAACTGACCGGTAACTGGTGATCGGACCGGTAACTGTGGACCGGATTTAATCATGATAGTAAAGTGACCACAAGCCATATCGCATAAATCTCAAAAATGAATATTTTGCACGTAATATAATTAATTCACAAAATTAAATATCCTGTAATAATTTTACTGATGGATTGGATAGCTCCCAGGCTCGCTGCAACCTAAACATGCCATGAAAAATATGCAATAGCTTTTACTTGACCCAACTATGCAATTAAATCCAAAAACTGAGACAAATGCGCCTAATGACTTCGTATTTAATCATGACTCCGAACCAACCCAATTCAACACTGAAACATCATATAGTCATGATTAAAATACGCTTAAAATGATTAATTAATGCTCCTAAAATAGTTAGGGCCGAAATCTAGGTGGATGGAGGCCAAAACATGAAATGCTCTTTCGAGAGTCAATTTGACACATCTCACCGTAAATTCTCGTACGACCTCAAAAATGAACCGAATTACAAACGGTCAAAAACATGACCTTCCTAACTCAAAGAGGCACTGTCTAGTCCAAGTGCATAGGCTAAAAGCCTACCGTGGACTCGAACGAGCCACTGAACCGTCACAGCAAGTTGCTGTCCAAAAATACAGCAGCTGTGCTTTGGTTTCCTTGCGTCGTTTGCGAGGCTAATGGTCATTGGGGCTTGAACCACCAACCAGAACCTCTTACCAACATCCTAAGGAATTATTTGAACCATGGCTAAGGGCTCTAGGCCAGCCACAATTCGAACCACACCATCAAGCAATCAAACGTTCCAACCGAGAACAAATTATGCACGTAGGATGCATTGCTTTTGTTTGGATGTCACGAATCGTTCCAATGGCCATTTGATTGACCATGACACAATCTAGACATCTAGGGGTATGGTATGAACCGTGGCTAAAGGCCATAGGCCAACCAAGATCCACACCATTCCACAAAAGTCGAAACACACATGCTGAAAAATGAAGGGCCGAAAGGGAAAGGGGCCGATCTTGATGTTTTAAATTGAAAACCGATTCACCATGGACTAAGCCACCAAAAGGGCGACTTAGTCACGTCTTAAACATGCTAGGGAAGTTATCTAACCATGGCTATAGGCCTTGTGGCAGCCATGATCAGATTCATTTCCCATATGACAGAAACTGAATTTTCGAAAAGCTCAATTGGACAAGAGGTGGAGTTGCTGTCGTTTTCGTGTTTTACAGCATGCATGGGGTTAAATGAATGGACCAAAATGGTCCTAATGCATCCTATTACATGTCTAGATGTCGCCTTAGGAGCCTGGAATCGAGCCAATACCTGAAACCACAACACCAAAGAAAATCGTGAAGCTTGAAGAAAAAGGGGCCGAAAATCTGCATGTGTAATTTCTGAAATTTCTTGCCATGCTTCGTTTTTTGTTTATCAAATCATGATCATGTAATGAAAATAAATGATATTAGGACTTGATTGAAGAGTCAAGGAGAATATATGCATGCCTGGTTTCGTTTTGAAAGAAAAACGAAAGAACGAAACGATCCGGCGTAGAGGAGGTGGAGCGCTTTCTATTCTACCCTGCTAGCTCGATTTTCTCCTCTCTTCCTAGCTATGGTGCTCACGATTTTTTCTCTCCAAAACACTCTGAATTTGGAGACTAAGGGAGAGGGGGAAATGGTTAGGGGTGTGAGGGAGATGGGTGCAATATAGGTGGGATGCATGCAAGACCAAGTCTCCCCTCCCTTTTTGAAATTTGAATTCTTGTTTGATATCAAATGAGTTGTTGGATGACTCTAGAAGGTGGTGACCGAAATCCTCATGCTTTCTAGACTAGGATAATGCTCATTAATTAATTAATTAAGGTGGATCAAGAATTAAAAAGATTAGTATGCTAACTCAACAAAGAATGGGTCAAAGGTGAGTTGGCAAGTCCTTGTTTAATCTACTTGGGGGGCGGGGGGGGGGGGGGGGGGGGGGGGGTGGTGGCCGAATTCTTCAATAAAAATGAAGGGAGGAATGTTGATTATTTACTAAATTTATAACCCTTAAAAGCCTCACCTATCTTTTAATTAATTTAGTGAATTAATCCCTTAATTAAGGAACTTAAATAAATTTATTTTCTACTCACCTCAAGTAATTAAATTAAATCCTCAAACCTCCTTTTTAACTTAAATGAACTTACTTGCTAGCTAAAATAAATTCTGGAAATATTTTTTCTGAATCTTAAATTTTATCTCCAAACTCCAACTCCAGTCCGGCTTCAGTGAATTAACTGAACTGATAAAAATCAAACTGCTGCATGAAATAATTAACTTAAGGAAAATCATTTAAATCCTCATGAAATAAAATCATTTAAAATACTAGAATTATGCATGGCTTATACGTAGTCTAAGTTACGGGTTCTACATTCTGACTGCCTCAACTTTGCTAGGGTCGACCTCTATACCATCCTGAGATACAATGTGGCCCAAGAATGCCACTCTGTCAAGCCAGAACTCGTACTTACTAAACTTGGCATAGAGTCGTCTGTCCCGTAGAGTCTATAGTACGGTCCTCAGATGTTGACTGTGCTCCTCTCGGCTCCTTGAATAAATCAGTATGTAATCTATAAAAACTATGTCAAACTGAACCAGAGATGGCTGAAACACGCAATTCATTAGATCCATGAAGATCGCTGCAGCGTTCGTCAAACCGAATGGCATCACCAAAAACTCATAGTGCCCATAACGCGTCCCAAATGTCGTCTTATGCACGTCAGACTCTCTAACATTCAGCTAATGGTATCCAGATAAGAGATCTATCTTTGAAAATACCGATGCTCCATGAAGCTGATCAAAAAAATCCTCAATCCTTGGTAGTGGATATTTGTTCTTGATCGTGACTCTGTTCAGCTCTCGGTAGTGTATGGAGAGTCGCATCCTGCAGTCTCTCTTCTTGACAAATAGTACCGGTGCGCCTCATGGAGAAAAGCTAGGGCGAATGAACTCTTATCTAGCAAATCATGTATCTGATCTTTCAACTCCTTCATCTCTGCAGGTGCTAGTCGGTAAGGCGCCTTAGAAATAAACACGGTACCTGGCATAGCTCGATAGAAAAATCCACCTCTTTTTCTGGTGGAATGCCTGAAACATCGTCATGGAAAACACCGGAGAAATCTCTGACAACATCAACGTCCTCTAGCTTCTGACTGGCTTGCTCAGACACTAATACAATACTGGCCAAAAACGCCTGGCAGCCTCTCTTCATGAGCTTCCTCGCACACATGCAGGAAATGATGTGCGGCATCTGCTGGTGCTAGCTGCCTAAAAAATAAACGGTTTACCGCTGGGCGGTCGAACAGATACTGACCTCTGTCGAAAGTCTATGACAGCTCCTTTCAAAGAAAACCATTCCTTACCCAGAATGATATCAAACTCCGGCAACGGTTGCACAATCAAGTTTGCCTGCACCGCGTATTTCTGTAACCGAAGCTCCAATCCCCTCGCTATCTGAGAAGTTAAGATCTTATTCCCTGGATGGAATCGATACCCTAAATCCTGAATCCATCGCCACTGGTATGATTCCTAGTCGCTGGACGAACATCTCACATATGAAAGAATGTGTAGCTCCGGAATCTAGCAATGCATGCGTGGCTACATCTGAAACATATATCCTTCATGCAACAAAATATACCATCAAATCTGTTCATATTGAAACTTAAGAAATTTTCTACCAGCAATTATCCCAACGTAACACCCTTTTTCTATACTTGACAAGATTAATGATACCTATACTCATAATCAAAATATGGTTTGAATGAAATACCTATATTGTGAAGCAATTCAAACAAGGGGCATCAATTTGACGGTTTATAAAATTTTTTGCATGATGTCCCTACATTTTGTATATGCCAAAAACTGAAACAACAACATCTATACATACGTATAATCATATTTTCATATACAAACATACACCATATTGTTATACTTATAGTCATAAACGTCGTGGAATTTGTTTCAAACCCTGACATAAAATCCACTATAATACATATGCGGAATCTATACAATAAGACATCCAAGTTCTTGTCGAGGTAAGGCACGTCACAAGCATCCATTGGCGAACCGACATCCTATGCATCTTCATTACCTGATCCTGTAATACCTGAGCTACGTGAATTTATAAAACTCAATAAGTTGACACTTATACGTATCAATATGCATCAATGAATTATATGTATCAAGTCGTGATCAACAATGAATTGTTAAACCATGTCAAATGATAGCATATATTCATGTTTATTTCTGTACTTGAGCGTCATTAGTTGACCTGTACTATTGTGCTTGCTTTATTATATAGCAACTACTATATTTGACGTCAGGGTGCCCTGTGACAACCCCACGCCCCATTAACATATATTGACCAATAGGTTTGGTGGACTTAAAATCACCCATGATGTAAACAAGCTCATATATTGTGGGAACCCGGGCTCTACCTCAATTCTTTTTGGGATTAATTGGATCTTTGCTAAAAAATGTGGGTCAAAATTTTGCTTTTAACATTAAATCAAGTGTATATAAATCAAGCACAAGATCTTTTTCTATTTTATTTCAACAAACATAAATACATGTCTTGTTTCAGTACATTCATACAACTAGTGTTCAATACAAACTACATATCATATGTAAAATCACTAGTAATCTGCTACGCCCGCAATCACCACGCTATCTCGATCTCTCATCTCGTCAAGTTTTTCTGGACCCTGTTCTTGTCCCCCCTGTTGTTATGCACACATACAGACACAACAACAGCCGGAAACTCCGGTGAGAACAAATCTCAGTATAAAACATGTATACATGCATATACACAATATAAATCATGAAGCATACTATCATGAATAAAATCAATAACAACATATCCCATAGTCTATGAAACATAAACAACATAAGACAAGTAACTTAAATCAATTCATATTTTGGACTCGACTCGTATCTAACTCTAGGGATCCCGGTGTCAATAAGACATCACTGTCTGCCACCTACCCTCCCAATCGCGGTGACGGTACGTCTTATTCCTGGACTTCGGTCCTGTCTGTATCGGATGTCTACAATCAGAGTACATCTGCTCCTACGCGTTGATACCACCGAACATCTAAAAATTTGGCAAATCTGCCAATGACTCTCCTATCTTAAATGCTTGCATATAAATCTATAAACAAAGCACACACATATCAAAATATAAACAATCTAGTATGTGATTTTGGGAAACTCAAATCAAATCTAATTCGAGTTGTATCTTCCCGAATCAACATGAATTATACCTTCTAGTCGTACAATCTTTGTCGAGATCGAAGTCTATATCCGTCGAAGCTTGTCTATATCAATCTGAAATGGCAATGTTGAGATGTCAAATATCAATCCACAACTCAATTCAACACATGTATGAATCAATAATCAATCTTGATACATTTCGACGGCATAACGGCGTAATTTCTCGATACCGATCAACTCAACCAACAAGAATCAATATCATCAAGTCATATCCATCATAATCTATACATCATAAGCTCAAAATCTGCATAATCCCATTCACATATATGCTGGAAATAATAATAACCGCATAACGTATCCGTTTCTCGATCCGGTTGTGAATAAAAGTTCCCAATCATCATAAGAACATATAATAGGAATCAAAATCTGATTTCCCCAACATCTCAACTTCAAATCATGATGAAATGTAAAAATACTTACATCCTTAGGTAGCCCTTGATGAGAGGAGCAAGAATCTATGCTTGGATTGAAAATCGGATGGTTAGATGCTTCACAATCAAATCTCTAAGATGAAATGAAGTTTGGAGGGTTGCTGAATGTTGTTCTCGGTTCTCAGCTGCTGAAAATGAAGGAAATGAAGACACTTCACGTATATATTTCATGTCTAAGGGAAAATGGCTTAATCTTTGCTCAACACGTCGCACCGCAGGTGCGCTAGCTCTGCACCGCGGCTGCGCTGAGCCTACTGTAATACTTCCACAAATTCAGAATACACGACCGCGGGTGCGGTGCACTTTCGACCGCGGGTGCAGTCAAGCTACTATCAACTTTCAACATTTTATGTTAAACGACCGCGGTTGCACTGTCTTTTAGACCGCGGGTGCACTGTCTCTGCTACCCCAACAATATATTTTGCAACTAAAATCGAGTCGCAACGTCGCTTCCTCGCCCTTCGATAAATACATCAAATCATGCATTAATATGTTCTGCTTACCAATTCACATCTCGAGCATTACATTTCTCCCCCTCTTAGATATATGTTCGTCCTCGAACTCGCAGGCAATCAATCAAAACAAGTAAAAGAAGCAATAAAATCAAAAGATGAATAAATTCTCACATCATGTAAATAACTCGGGATATTTTTGTCTCATCTCTAATTCTGTCTCCCAAGTCGCTTCTTCAGTGCCATGACGACTCCACTGGACTTTCACTAGCGGAATAGTCTTCGTTTTGAGTTGTTTAACTTTCCAATCAAGAATCTGAGTTGGTTGTTCAATATAACTCAGTGTATCGTCAAGCTCGGCCTCGTCAGGCTGAATGACATGAGAAGCATCAGGCATGTATCTACGCAGCATCGATACATGAAAAACGTCATGTATCCCATATAAAGAAGAAGGAAGAGCAAGTCGATATGTTCGATCGCCAATCTTCTCAAGAATTTTGTACGGACCGATGTATCTAGGAGATAACTTTCCACGTTTGCCAAATCTGACAACGCCTCTGAAAGGAGAAATCTTCAAAAATACTCTGTCTCCCTGTTCAAATACTAACGGTCTACGTCTGATGTTCGCATACTTGGCTTGTCTATCCTGTGCCGTCTTCATTTTCTTCTGAATTATCTTCACCTTCTCAGTCATTTCACGAATCATATCAGACCCAATTTCTAGTACCTCAGATATATCATCCCAATACAGAGGAGATCTGCACTTCTTGCCATATAACGCTTCAAACGGTGCCATCTCGATGCTCGTCTGATAGCTGTTGTTGTACGAGAATTCACAAAGTGATAGTGAATCTTTCCAACTAGTGCCAAAGTCTAGCACTACAGCTCTCAGCATATCCTCTAAGGTCTGGATAGTCCGCTCAGAGTGTACGTCTGTCTGAGGATGATATGCAGTTCTCAGGTGCAATGTCGTACCTAAAGCCTGCTGCAAACTGTGCCAAAAGTGTGAAGTGAATCGTGGATCACGATCTGATACGATCAACTTCGGCACACCATGCCATCTGACTACCTCTCTGACATATATCTCTGCCATCTGGTCATGTCGGTACGTCATTCTGTATGGAATAAAGCATGCGGATTTGGTCAATCTGTCAATAACAACCCAAATAGCATCATAACCCCGGGAAGAATGTGGTAACTTCGTAACGAAATCCATGGAAATGTGATCTCATTTCCATTCAGGAATAGATAAACTCTGAAGTAAACCTCCGGGCTTCTTTCTCTCGGCCTTCACCTGTTGGCAATTCAAGCACTTAGACACAAACTCTGCTATATCTGACTTCATCTGTTTCCACCAGAATTGTGTCTTCAGATCGTTGTACATCTTCCTGCCACTAGGATGAATACTGAATTGACTACAGTGTGCTTCTGACAATATCTGTTGTTTCAAATCTGAAACATCGGGCACTACAAGACGGTTATTCACATACAAAACATGATCATGTACCTGATACTCTGACTGATGTCCTGATTTAACCATCTCAATCGACTTCTGAACATTCTGATCATTTTTATGTGCTTCTTTAATGCGAATAATCAAATCTGGTTCCATTCGAATCGTAGCAAGTCGCAATGGTCGACTATCTGTATCAAATGCTAACCCAGACAAACAGCAATCTTCAATCATATTCGAAATACCTATCGTCGTTAAGGATAAAGAACATACCTTTCGACTCAAGGCATCCGCTGCTGCATTTGACTTCCCTGGATAATATTTGATCTCGCAATCAAAATGTTTCAGTAGATCAAGCCATCTTCGTTGTCTCATGTTCAACTCTGACTGTGAAAACAGATATTTCAGGCTTTTATGATCAGAGTAGATTTCAAACTTCTCGCCATAGAGATAGTGTCGCCATATCTTCAGTGTAAATACAATGGCCGCCAATTCAAAATCATGAATTGGGTAACGAATCTCGTGTGGTTTCAACTGTCTCGAGGTATATGCGATCACATGTCCTCGCTGCATAAGAACACATCCAAACCCTCTGTGAGATGCATCGCAATATACAATGAAATCCCCAGTACCTGAAGGTATCGTCAATACTGGAGCACTGGTCAATCGTCTCTTCAACTCCAAGAAGCTAGACTCACAGGCTTTAGACCACACAAATGGCGTATCTTCTGAGTCAGCTGAGTAATCGGCTTTGCAATACTAGAGAAATCTATGATAAATCGACGATAATAGCCTGCTATACCCATGAAACTGCGTATCTCTGGCACTGATATCGGTCTAGGCCAACTGATCACCGCATCAACCTTGCTAGGATCAACAGATATACCGTCTCCAGATATGATATGTCCCAAAAAGACAACCCGTCTCAGCCAAAACTCACATTTTGACAGTTTAGCATATAATTTCTCATTTCTCAGCGTCTGCAACACAATTCTTAAATGCTCAGCATGATCAGTCTCACTTCTTGAGTAAACCAAAATATCATCAATAAAAACAATAACAAACTCATCTATATACCTCTGAAAGACACGGTTCATCAGTCCCATAAACACCGCTGGAGCATTCGTTAAACCAAAAGGCATGACAATAAATTCATAATGTCCATAACTGGTTCAAAACGCTGTCTTGGGTATATCAACATCTCGGACTCTCAGCTGGTGATATCCAGACCTCAAATCAATCTTGGAATAGACGGAGGATCCCTGCAACTGATCAAATAAATCGTTGATACGAGGCAAGGGATATTTGTTCTTTACTGTTGCCTTGTTCAGCTGCCGGTAATCAATACATAATCTCATTGAACCGTCTTTCTTTCGGACAAACAGTACCGGAGCACCCCAAGGAGATACACTCGGTCTAATGTAACCCTTGGCCAATAAATCTTCGTGTTGTTCCTTCAATTCTTTCAATTCAATAGGTGCCATTTTGTAAGGAGCTCGAGATATAGGAACAGTACCTGGAATGAGATCAATATTGAAATCTACGTCTCGGACAGGAAGTAATCCAGGAATCTCATCGGGGAATACATCCGCAAACTCGCACACCACTGGCAGACCTGCCAATGCTGGGCTCGATTTCAGTAGAACTACTGAATATACAAGGAACCCCTCTGCTCCTTTTTGTAACAATCGCGTCATCGTCAAAACAGATACTAGGGGAATCCGAGCTCTGGAACCCTTACCGTAGAATTTCCACTCATCAGCCATCTCTGGTCTGAATCTGACAATCTTCTGGAAACAGTCTACAGTGGCTCTGTACTTGGTTAACATATCGATACCGACAATACAGTCAAAATCAGCTAACCCAAGCACAATACAATCTAAATCAATCTCGTGACCCTCAAACTGTAGTATACAATGTCTAACTGAAGTCACA
The DNA here is from genome assembly GCF_025594145.1 of Primulina tabacum. Classification (NCBI taxonomy): domain Eukaryota; kingdom Viridiplantae; phylum Streptophyta; class Magnoliopsida; order Lamiales; family Gesneriaceae; genus Primulina; species Primulina tabacum. The sequence continues at coordinate 30,866,873 of NC_134552.1, forward strand.
GATATAAAACCACTTCCCAACGGAGAAGAAATAGACACTACAGCAGATAATGACTTGACAGGCAATGAATGCAACAATGCAAAGCGCTCAGATATAAAAGTATGAGATGCACCCGTATCTATCAATACATATGCATGATAACCGCAAAGGAAACAGTTACCTGCGATCACATCATCTGGTGCATCTTGGGCCTGCTCTTCTGTTAGTGAAAACACTCGAGCCTGCTGTCTGGGAGGTTGGCTCACTGTCTGGCTACCTCTGGCTCGGGGCTGGGTCTGTGTAGGAATGGGTTGAAAGGAATGAACAGATGAAGCTTGCCTCTCAGGTTGAGCTACTGAACCAGATGCTCCTACACTCTGAGCCTGCTGTACACCTTTCTGGGGACAAACCCTGGCGAAGTGTCCCTGCTATCTGCAGATATTGCAGCGACCCATCACACCCTGACACTGCTCGGTGGCATGTCGGCCTCCACAAGAACTGCATTATACAACTGTATACTCTGTACTCTGGCCAGGACCTCTCTGTCGTGATCCACTGAAGCTCGACGAACTGCTCCCTGACCTCTTGAATTGTTTTCCTTTTGCTTTCAGCTGGTCTTTCCTCCCGCTGCTGCTACCACCGCTCTCAAATCTAGAAGGGGGTTGAACTGACGGTGGTGGCGGTCTAGGAGTTGGAGTGACATAGGAAGTGCTTCGTTGCCTAAGCAATCCAGCTTCAGCCTCCTTGGCACGGTTCAATGCATCAGCAAAGCTGTTCGGTCTACCGGTATTCACCAATGTAAAGATATCAGGATTCAAGCCATTGATAAATTGATCTGCAATGGCCTCATCATTTTCTGCAACGTGAGGAGCAAATCGAAGCAATGTCGAAAACTTTGCCACATATTCTTCGATGTTTAACTGTCTCTGTTTCAAATTGGCAAATTCAGCACCTTTGTCTCTTCGGTAGGACACGGGAAAGAAGCGTTGATAAAACTCTGCTTTAAAAACTTTCCAAGTGATTTCTGTGCCACGATGCTCCAATGCTTTCTTCGTGGTAAGCCACTAGTTCTTTGCAACTTCTTGCAATTGATGCCCAATGAGTTTAACTCGTCGCTCGTCAGTGTAGTCAAGAGACTCAAATAACATCTCGATGTCATCAAGCCAACTTTCACACTCAACTGAATTTTCTGTGCCCTTCAGTGTTTGTGGTCGAAATGACTGAAACCTCTTTAGTAAAGTCTCCATCGATGTAGCGGTCACATCCATCGGATCATTGGATGTACTGCCCTGTTCTGTTGCCCGATCTGGTGCTGGTTGCGGTACTCGTCGAGGAGGCATATCTAATTATCAAACGGATTAGTATACAATCTATACAATCTGTCTCAACCCTCCTCTGATCATATACCTCTGATCCAGAATCGGTTCTGATTCAGTCTTTGCAAATACATGCTGTAATCAAATCAGATAACAATATAACATGTAATAGTGAAAGTAATAAATCATGCTAGCACAATAAAAGCAAGGAAGGAAATTCAATCTACACCCCCCCCCCCCCCCCCCCGCTCATTCTATTCTATTTCAGTCTACAGAACCTACTGCTCTGATACCACCTGTTGTGGGGACCCGAGCTCTAACTCAATTCTTTTTGGGATTAATTGGATCTTTGCTAGAAAATGTGATTCAAAATTTTGCTTTTAACATTAAATCAAGTGTATATAAACCAAGCACAAGATCTTTTTCTATTTTATTTCAACAAACATAAATACATGTCTAGTTTCAGTACATTCATACAACTAGTGTTCAATACAAACTACAGATCATATGTAAAATCACTAGTAATCTGCTACGCCCGCAATCACCACGCTATCTCGATCTCTCATCTCGTCAAGTTTTTCTGGACCCTGTCCTTGTCCCCCCTGTTGTTATGCACACATACAGACACAACAACAGCCTGAAACTCCGGTGAGAACAAATCCCAGTATAAAACATGTATACATGCATATACACAATATAAATCATGAAGCATACTATCATGAATAAAATCAATAACAACATGTCCCATAGTCTATGAAACATAAACAACATAAGACAAGTAACTTAAATCAATACATATTTTGGACTCGACTCGTATCTAACTCTAGGGATCCCGGTGTCAATAAGACATCACAGTCTGCCACCTACCCTCCCAATCGCGGTGACGGTACGTCTTATTCCTAGACTTCGGTTCTGTCTGTATCGGATGTCTACAATCGGAGTACATCTGCTCCTATGCGTCGATACCACCGAACATCTAGAAATTTGGCAAATCTGCCAAAGACTCTCCTATCTTAAATGCTTGCATATAAATCTATAAACAAAACACAAACATATCAAAATATAAACAATCTAGTATGTGATTTTGGGAAACTCAAATAAAATCTAATTCGAGTTGTATCTTCCCGAATCAACATGAATTATACCTTCTAGTCGTACAATCTTTGTCGAGATCGAAGTCTATATCCGTCGAAGCTTGTCTATATCAATCTGAAATGGCAATGTTGAGATGTCCAATATCAATCCACAACTCAATTCAACACATGGATGAATCAATAATCAATCTTGATACATTTCGACGGCATAACGGCGTAATTTCTCGATACCGATCAACTCAACCAACAAGAATCAATATCATCAAGTCATATCCATCATAATCTATACATCATAAGCTCAAAATCTGCATAATCTCATTCACATATATGCTGGAAATAATAATAACCGCATAACGTATCCGTTTCTCGATCCGGTTGTGAATAAAAGTTCCCAATCATCATAAGAACATATAATAGGAATCAAAATCTGATTTCCCCAACATCTCAACTTCAAATCATGATGAAATGTAAAAATACTTACATCCTTAGGTAGCCCTTGATGAGAGGAGCAAGAATCTATGCTTGGATTGAAAATCGGATGGTTAGATGCTTCACAATCAAATCTCTAAGATGAAATGAAGTTTGGAGGGTTGCTGAATGTTGTTCTCGGTTCTCAGCTGCTGAAAATGAAGGAAATGAAGACACTTCACGTATATATTTCATGTCTAAGGGAAAATGGCTTAATCTTTGCTCAACACGTCGCACCGCAGGTGCGCTAGCTCTGCACCGCGGCTGCGCTGAGCCTACTGTAATACTTCCACAAATTCAGAAGACACGACCGCGGGTGCGGTGCACTTTCGACCGCGGGTGCGCTCCTGTCTCGGTTCATCTACCGCAGGTGCGATCATGTTCTTACCGCGGGTGTAGTCAAGCTACTGTCAACTTTCAACATTTTATGATAAACCGCGGGTGCACTGTCTTTTAGACCGCGGGTGCACTGTCTCTGCTGCCCCAACAATATATTTTGCAACTAAAATCGAGTCGCAACGTCGCTTCCTCGCCCTTCGATAAATACATCAAATCGTGCATTAATAAGTTCTGCTTACCAATTCACATCTCGGGCATTACATATATCATATAAAAATCAGTCTTTTTTTTTCATGTTCATGACATAGCACCTATGTGGGGACCCGGATGCTAATTATCTTCTTAATCGTTATTAGGATCAATTTACTAATCAAGTAATTAGGGCCATAAAATTTTTTTCTTTAAACTGCGGAACGTAATGGGATTAATCTAATATACAAACAGTATAAAACTACAAGTTTTGTACAACATGCATTCTAGTTCAAAATTAAGGTTCAACTACTACAATCAAGTAATGAAACCTATCTACATCAATGTAAAGGCCTAAAATCCTTACTTGGAAATTTGCGGAAAATTTAAAATTTTTCTTTTAAAATAATTAAAATTGCCTCCTTCATAAATGATCTTATAAATAAAGTTTGATGTTCAATGTGGCAGCGGAAGAATTAACATTTTTGAAATAACAGTAAAAAGTTTTTCCAACAATAATTAAAACGTTTGAGCCATCAATTAAAAATAAATGCTGAACTGAGGTCCTCGGGTCCTACTACTGCCGACTCGAGCCTGCTCACTGGTCCCCGCCCTCGGTCCCGGCATCATCTGAACCTACAACAATCAAGTCTAGTGAGTCTAAAGATTCAACATTCATATATCGTAAATAACGAGTAAATACTATAGTAAAATTTCATGGAATAAAAATGTCGTGTCATGAGGCATATCGTAAAAGTGTCGTGTCATGATTAATTATAATACGTTCATAACTGAACTGAAAATATCATGGTAAAAATGTTTGCTCCTTGGAGCCCTGTACTGAAATAGCCTGTAATAATTTTCCTTGTGAGATTATGGTATACGCAAGTGACCCCTGCACTGAAACTGACCGGTAACTGGCGACCGGATAATAAAATGCTCCCATGACCGGTAACTGGTGACCGGATAAAATAGTAAACGTCTGATCAGACTGTAGCCACAGTATACTGGGTGAAACAAACTCAACTGAACGGTAACTGGCGACCGGATTTAGCAATAATCCCATGATAGTGAAATGGCCACAAGCAATATCGCATAATCTCAAAAATGAACATTTTATATATTTATGCACGTAATATAATTAAATGGCACAATTAAATATCCTGTAATAATTTACTGCTTGGATTGGATCGCTCCCAGGCTCGCTGCAACCTAAATATGTCATGAAAAATATGCAATAGATTTATGGAACCAAACTATGCAATAACATTCTAAAATGTGACAATTATGCCTACCGACTTAGTATTTAATCATGACTCCGAACCAACCCGAACCAACACTGAACCGTCATGTAGTCATGATTAAAATACGCCTAAAATGATAAAATAATGCTCCTAAAATGGTGAGGGCCGAAATCTAGGTGAATGGAGGCCAAAACATGAAACGCTCTTTCGAGAGTCAATTTGGCACATCGCACCGTAAATTCTCGTACGACCTCAAAAATGATCCGAATGACAAACGGTTGAAGACATGACCTTCCCAACTCAATGAGGCACTGTCCAGTCCAAGGCCATTGGCTAAAAGCCCACCAAGAACTCAAACAAACCTCCGAAACGACACAGCAAGTTGCTGTCCAAAAATACAGCAACCGTGCTTTGGTTTGCTTGCGTCGTTTGCGAGGCTAATGGCCATTGGGGCTTGAACCACCGACCAAAACCTCTTACCAACGTCCCAAAAAATGATTCGAACCATGGCTAAGGGCTTTATACCAGCCACAATTCGGAATATTCCAGCAACAATCGAAAAGATTCACCCGAGAGCACCTTTGCATGCGCGTGTGGTGTTTTGCTTTGCTTGCTGTCTTGTGTCATTACAGTGGCCATTTGATTGACCATGGCACAACCTAGACATCTAGGGGTATGGTATGAACCGTGGCTAAGGGCCATAGGCCAACCAAGATCCACAACAAACCACCAAAACCGAAACTCATATGCTGTACCAAGGAAGGGCCGAAATGGGGAAAGGGGCTGTTCTTGCGTTTGATTTAAAAACCGATGCACCATGGACCAAGCCACCAAAAGGGCGACTTAGTCACGTCTTAGACATGCTAGGGAAGTGATCTAACCATGGCTATAGGCCCTTCGGGCAGCCAAGATCAGATCCTTTCTCCTTATGACCGCAACATCAGATTTTCGAACACAAATGGACACAAATGGAGTTTCTGTCATTTTCGAATTTCCAGCAAGCATGGGGGCTAAAACAATGGACTAAAGTGATCCTAATCCATCCTAGAACATGTCTAGATGTTGCCTTGGGAGCCTGGAACCGAACCAATACCTGAAACCACAACATCAAAGAAAATCGTGAAGCTTGAAAAGAAAGGGGCCGAAATTCTGCATGTTGTTCTTTTCTGAAAATGCTGATGTATTTCGGTTTTTACATGAAAGGGGGATCATGAAACATAAAAATATGATAGTATGACTTGATTGAAGAGTCAAGGAAGAATATATGCATGCCTGGTTTCGTTTGAAAGAAAAACGAAAAAAAGAGACGATCCGGCGCAGAGGAGGTGGAGCGCTCTAGCTTTCTGTCTACCTTGCTCGATTTCTCTCCTCTTAAAAGCTATGAACCTCTCGATTTTTTTTTCTTCTCACATACACTCTGAATTCGGTGGAGAGGGGAGGATAATATTGGTTAGGGGAGTGAGGGAGTGGTTGCCATATAATGGGGAACAAGCAAGACCAAGTCTACTAGTTTCGAAATTTGAATTATGGTTGCTATCAAATGATATGTTGGATGATTCTAGAATGCAAGTGGCCGAACATGCAAGGCTAGGATTAGGTTAGGATAATGCTCAATAATTAATTAATTAAGGTGGACTAATCATAAAAGAAAGATTAGCATGTTAACACCAAAAAGAATGGGTCAAAAGGGTGATGAGTTGGCATGGTAATACTTAATCTATTAAGGGGCCGAAAATACAATAAAATGAAGGGGAGAAATTGTTTAGTTACTAAATATTAATACCTTAAGAGCCTTATCTATCTCTTAATTAATTTATTGAATTAATCCCTTAATTAAGTAACTCAAATGAGCTTATTTTCCTACTCACCTCAAGTAATTAAATTAAATCCTCAAACTTCCTTTTTAACTTAAATGAACTTACTTGCTAGCTAAAATAAATTCCGGAAATGTTTTCTAAATCTTAAATTCTATCTCAAAACTTCAACTCCTGTCCGACCACACTGAAATAACTGAAATGGTAAAAATCAAACTACTGCATGAAATAATAAAATAATTAACTTTAAATACTCATGCAACAAAAATCATTTTTAATTTAAATACTGGAATTATGCGTAATCTAAGTTACGGGTTCTACAATCCTACCCCCCTTAAAAGAAATTTCGTCCTCGAAATTAAAACTCACCGAATAACTCGGGGTAACGATCTCTCATCTCCGACTCAGACTCCCATGTAGCTTCCTCCTCTGAATGGTTGAGCCATCTGACTTTGACTCGTTAACCAGCTTGTTCCGAAGCTTCTTCTCCTGCCTGTCTAGGATCTGCACTGGCCTCTCCTCATAAGATAAGTTCGGAGTAAGCTGCAACGGCTCGAAGTTCAAGAAATGCGAAGGATTCGCCATGTACTTCCTTAGCATAGAGACGTGAAAGACATTGTGTACTCCGGCCAGATTCGGCGGAAGAGCCACACGATAAGCTAGTGTCCCAACTCTGTCAAGGATCTCAAATGGTCCAATGAATCTCAGACTGAGCTTCCCTTTCTTGCCAAATCTCATGACACCCTTCATAGGTGCCACCTTCCCAAAGACATGGTCGCCGACAGCAAACTCTAAATCTATCCTCCTCTGATCTGCATAACTCTTCTGTCGACTCTGAGCAGTCCTCATTCTCTCACGGATCCGGGCTACTAAGTCGACAGTCTGCTGAATAATCTCTGGACCCAACTCTGCTCTCCCTCCTACTTCATCCCAATGCACAGGTGATCTACACTTGCGGCCATATAATGCTTCATACGGAGCCATACCAATGGAAGACTGGAAGCTGTTGTTGTAGGTGAACTCTACCAATGGCAAGTTCGACTCCCAACTCCCAGAGAAATCAATGACGCAAGCACGGAGAAGATCCTCCAAAATCTGAATGACTCGCTCTGACTGCCCATCTGTCTGCAGATGGAAAGCTGTGCTAAACAGCAACTTCGTACCCATAGTCGAATGTAAACTCTTCCAAAACGAGGAAGTGAATCTGGGATCTCTGTCAAATACGATAGATATTGGAATGCCATGAAGTCGGACTATCTCTCGGATATACAACTCCGCATACTGAACCATGGTGAAAGTCGTCTTAATAGGAAAGAAGTGCGCTGATTTGGTAAGATGATCTACAATCACCCAGATGGCATTCGATCCTCTGGCTGACCTCGGCAAACCGGTCACAAAATCCATGGTGACATTCTCCCACTTCCACTCGGGAATAGGAAGAGGCTTGAGCAAACCTGCTAGTCTCTGATGCTCGGCCTTCACCAACTGGCAAGTCAGACACTCGGATACAAATCGTCTGATGTCTTTCTTCATCCCTGGCCACCAGTACAATAGCAGCAGATCCTTGTACATCTTTGTACTCCCTGGATGAATAGAGTACGACGACGTATGGGCTTCTGATAAGATATCTGCTCGGATAGAATCATTGCTAGGAACCCATATCCTGTCTCGGTACCTCACAATACCATCACTGACTGAATACAAGACACTGCCCTTGGCCTCATCTCTCTGCTTCCACTTGGCCAACTGCTCATCTGCTGACTGACCACTGCGAATACGGTCCAAAAGGGAAGACTGAATGGTCAAGGTAGATAGACGGGGAACTCTACCTTGAGGATAAGTCTCAAGATCAAACCTCTGCATCTCAGTCTGAAGAGGTCTCGACACTGTCAAATGAGCCATCACTGGGACTTTTCTGCTCAATGCATCCGCAACTACATTAGCTTTACCCGGGTGGTAGCTAATGTCACAGTCATAATCCTTCACAAGCTCCAACCAACGCCTCTGACGCATGTTCAGCTCCTTCTGCGTAAAGAAATACTTGAGGCTCTTGTGGTCGGTAAAGATCTGGCACTTCTCTCCATACAGATAATGCCTCCAAATCTTCAAGGCAAAAACTACTGCGGCCAATTCTAGATCATGGGTAGGGTAGTTCTTCTCATGAGTCTTCAACTGTCTAGAAGCATAAGGTATCACCTTCCCATGCTGCATCAATACTGCGCCAAGACCGAGCTTCGAAGCATCGGTATACAGAACAAACTCACCAGACCCTGACGGAACGGCCAAAACTGGTGTTGAGATAAGAGCTTGCTTCAAAGTATCGAAGCTCTTCTGACACTCTTCGCTCCAAAAAAATTTCACATTCTTCTTTGTCATTGCTGTGAGTGGAACCGCAATCTAAGAGAATCCCTTAATGAACTTCCGATAATATCCCGCTAAGCCAAGAAAACTGCGGATCTCTGATGCATTCTGCGGCACAACCCAATCTCTGACTGCTGCAACTTTCGCTGGGTCTACCTCAATGCCACTGCTGGAAACAATGTGGCTTAAGAACACCACCTTCTCTAACCAGAATTCGCATTTACTGAACTTTGCGAATAATTTGTGTTTCTGCAAGGTCTGCAACACTGTGGTCAGATGCCTGCTGTGATCCTCCCAATTTCTGGAGTAGACGAGAATGTCATCTATGAATACTATCACAAACTGGTCGAGGTATGGCTGAAATACGCGATTCATGAGATCCATGAAGATCGCTGGCGCATTCGTCAAACCGAACGGCATCACAAGAAACTCGTAGTGACCATAACGAGTCCTGAAAGCTGTCTTTGAAACATCAGCATCTCTCACCTTCAACTAGTGATAACCGGAACGCAGATCTATCTTAGAGAAAATCGAAGCTCCCTGCAACTGGTCAAACAGATCCTCAATCCTCGGAAGTCGGTATTTATTCTTCACTGTAACACTGTTCAACTCCCGATAGTCAATACAAAGTCTCATAGAGCCATCCTTCTTCTTAACAAACAAGACTGGCGCGCCCCAAGGTGAGAAACTATGGCGAATGAACTCCTTGTCAAGAAGTTCCTGAATCTGCTTCTTAAGCTCTGCCATCTCTGTCGGTGCAAGTCGGTGCGGTGCTTTTGAGATCGGAGCCGTACCTGGCATAAGCTCTATGGAAAACTCCACCTCTCTCTCAGGTGGCATACCAGAGACGTCCTCAGGAAAAACGTCTAAGAAGTCTCTAACAATCGGAACATCTGAGGCTGACTGACTGGGTGCCTCGGTGACAGATACAAAGGTTGCTAGAAACGCCCGACACCCTCTATGCATGAGCTTCCTTGCCTGAACATATGGAATAATACGTGGTAGAGGAAATTACCTGTCTGGCTCAAATAAGAACTGCGTCATTCCAGGCGGTCGGACTAGAACAGATCTCCGCTGGAAGTCAATCAAAACTCTGTTCCGCAGTAGCCAATCCATCCCTAGTATAATGTCAAACTCTGGCATCGGCAGTACGATCAGATCCGCATAAACAAGGTTGCCATGGAGCTCAAGATCAATGTCTCGGATCACACTGGTGGCTGCCATCTCCTTGCCAGACGGCAGTACTACGGAATAGGCTATATCTAGCCCAATGGTCTTAACTTTGAGAAAATTAGCAAAGACCTCTGAAATGAATGAGTGAGTGGCCCCTGAATCTATCAAGGCCTTCGTAGCGAAACCGGATATAAAATTCTCCCTGAAAGATCGGAACTCTAAGTTGAACCCAATAGTTACAAAGACTAAACTTATAGATATGCAAAGGTTGAAGTTCTTCTAACTTAAATTTCCAAAATATTACAAAGTAGGGCATGCAATCCTAACGCAATTCTATTTTCAAAATATTAACCCAAAACATTAAGTTCCAAATGTAGACTCAAAGCTTAAGGTACCTGTCATCAGCATAGTATCGGGGTTCGTCTCCGTCGCATGGAGAGCAAACACTCTGCCCTGGGTAGGCAGGTTCCTTTGAGGGCACTGCAGAAATAAGTGGTCTGGACTACCACACCTATAACACTTTCCTGAGCCGTACAAACATGCTCCAGGATGGCGACGTGAACACTTAGGACAGACTGGGCGTTCAAGAGCCCTCGGGGCTGGGCGTCCCCGCTGCTGCTGCTGCTGCTGGCCTCTGTTTCTAGGCGGTTCGTGAAAAGGCCTCTTGTTCTACTGCTGATGCTGCTGAGGAGGAGGGCGGTGCGGTAGCTGGGCTGGTCGCTTTCCCAAGCGATCTCTCTCGATATCACGCTGATCCTGCTCTGCGGCTAGGGCTTTGGAGACAGCGACCTCATAAGAAGTAGGGTCAGACACCCTAACATCACGGTGCAATATCGGCCGTAGACCCACCAGAAAATGCATCATCTTGGCTCTAGCATCGTTTGCGATCAGGGGTACAAAATGACAACCCCTCTCGAAGTTACGGATGAACTCCGTAACAGTCATATCTCCTTGCCTCAAGCTCATAAACTCAGTGGTCAACCTGGTGCGCACTTCCTCAGCAAAGTATTTGGAGTAGAACACCTTCGTGAAGCGTACCCAACTCTGCGTAGCCATGTTCAGGGCTAACGATGCTCCTTCCCACCATAAGCGGGCATCTCCTCCGAATAAGTATGTGGCACATCGGACTCTGTCTGCATCTCCAAGCTCCATGAACTCGAAGATAACCTCGAGGGACTTGATCCAGCCCTCAGCAATCATGGGGTCAGACGTCCCAGAAAACTCTTTCGGACGCATCTTCATGAATCTTTCGTAGACAGCCTCGGGCCCCGTGAGCCTGGTCGCCACAGCATGGTTCCCCGCAAACTGTCCGAAGAACTGAGTCATCCCAGCTAACATCTGGGCATTCATGTCCGGTGGAGGTGGAGGTGGTAAGTCTCTCTCCTGCCTCGGCTCCTCTCTGTCCTCTCGGCGAGGCTCATCCTCAGTAGGGCGCTCAAGGGTACGTCTAGGGGGCATACTGTTCCATACTTTACCCATACGTAACTAACATGCATAATCCCATAATTTATTTAAATTTAAATACTGAACAAATAAAATGAATCTGGACATAAAATGCTTCATGAAATCATGCCGTTAAGAAAATAATTCATGCTTTAAAGAAAATGCGTAAATATAAACTTACAGACCAAAGACGTGACTTCATGAGCTTCTCGTGGTCAGTAGTAGTACAACCCTATACAGACACCACCGCTCTGAGTACCATCTGTAAAGGCCTAAATCCTTACTTGGAAATTTGCGAAAATTTAAAATTTTTCTTTTAAATAATTAAAATTGCCTCCTTCCATAAATGAACTTATAAATAAAGTTTGATGTTCAATGTGGCAGCGGAAGAATTACATTTTTGAAATAACAGTAAAAAGTTTTTCCAACAATAATTAAAACGTTTGAGCCATCAATTAAAATAAATGCTGAACTGAGGTCCTCGGGTCCTACTACTGCTGACTCGAGCCTGCTCACTGGTCCCCGCCCTCGGCCCCGGCATCATCAGAACCTACAAACAATCAAGTCTAGTGAGTCTAAAGACTCAACATGCATATATCGTAAATAACGAGTAAATACTATAGTAAAATTTCATGGAATAAAAATGTCGTGTCATGAGGCATATCGTAAAAGTGTCGTGTCATGATTAATTATAATACGTGCATAACTGAACTGAAAATATCATGGTAAAAATGTTTGCTCCTTGGAGCCCTGTACTGAAATAGCCTGTAATAATTTCCTGGTGGAGATTATGGTATACCGCAAGTGGCCCCTGCACTGAAACTGACAGGTAAGTGGCGACCGGATAATAAAATGCTCCCATGACCGGTAACTGGTGACCGGATAAAATAGTAAACGTCTGATCAGACTGTAGCCACAGTATACTGGGTGAAAAAAACTCAACTGATCGGTAACTGGCGACCGGATTTAGCAATAATCCCATGATAGTGAAATGGCCACAAGCAATATCGCATAATCTCAAAAATGAACATTTTATATATTTATGCACGTAATATAATTAAATGGCACAATTAAATATCCTGTAATAATTTACTGCTTGGATTGGATCGCTCCCAGGCTCGCTGCAACCTAAATATGTCATGAAAAATATGCAATAGATTTATGGAACCAAACTACGCAATAACATTCTAAAATGTGACAATTATGCCTACCGACTTCGTATTTAATCATGACTCCGAACCAACCCGAACCAACACTGAACCGTCTATGTAGCCATGATTAAAATACGCCTAAAATGATAAAATAATGCCCCTAAAATGGTGAGGGCCGAAATCTAGGTGAATGGAGGCCAAAACATGAAACGCTCTTTCGAGAGTCAATTTGGCACATCGCACCGTAAATTCTCGTACGACCTCAAAAATGATCCGAATGACAAACGGTTGAAGACATGACCTTCCCAACTCAATGAGGCACTGTCTAGTCCAAGGCCATAGGCTAAAAGCCCACCAAGAACTCAAACGAACCTCCGAACCGACACAGCAAGTTGCTGTCCAAAAATACAGCAACCGTGCCTTGGTTTGCTTGCGTCGTTTGCGAGGCTAATGGCCATTGGGGCTTGAACCACCAACCAACACCTCTTAAAAACGTCCCAAGGAATGATTTGAACCATGGCTAAGGGCTTTAGACCAGCCACAATTCGGAATATTCCAGCAACAATCGAAAAGATTCACCCGAGAGCACCTTTGCATGCACGTGTGGTGTTTTGCTTTGCTTGCTGTCTCGTGTCGTTCCAGTGGCCATTTGATTGACCATGGCACGACCTAGACATCTAGGGGTATGGTATGAACCGTGGCTAAGGGCCATAGGCCAACCAAGATCCACACCAAACCACCAAAACCGAAACTCATATGCTGTACCAAGAAGGGCCGAAATGGGGAAAGGGGCTGTTCTTTTGCGTTTGATTTAAAAACCGATGCACCATGGACCAGCCACCAAAAGGGCAACTTAGTCACGTCTTAGAAATTCTAGGGAAGTGATCTAATCATGGCTATATGCCTTTGGGGTAGCCAAGATTAGATCCTTTCTCCTTATGACCGCAACATCAGATTTTCGAACACAAATGAACACAAATAGAGTTGCTGTCATTTTCGAATTTCCAGCAAGCATGGGGGCTGAAACAATGGACTAAAGTGATCCTAATCAATCTTAGAACATGTCTAGATGTTGCCTTGGGAGCCTGGAACCGAACCAATACCTGAAACCACAACATCAAAGAAAACTGTGAAGCTTGAAAAGAAAGGGGCCGAAATTCTGCATGTTGTTTTTTTCTGAAAATGCTGATGGATTTCGGTTTTTACATGAAAGGGGGAGCATGAAACATAAAAATATGATAGTATGACTTGATTGAAGAGTCAAGGAAGAATATATGCATGCATGGTTTTGTTTAAAAGAAAAACGAAAGAAGACGAGACGATCCGGCGCGGAGGAGGTGGAGCGCTCTAGCTTTCTGTCTACCGTGCTCGATTTCTCTCCTCTTAAAAAAAGCTATGAACCTCTCGATTTTTTTTTCTTCTTCACATACACTCTGAATTCGGTGGAGAGGGGAGAATAATATTGGTTAGGGGAGTGAGGGAGGTGGTTGCCATATAATGGGCAACAAGCAAGACCAAGTCTACTAGTTTTGAAATTTGAATTATGGTTGCTATCAATGATATGTTGGATGATTCGAGAATGCAAGTGGCCGAACATGCAAGGCTAGGACCTAGGTTAGGATAATGCTCAATAATTAATTAATTACGGTGGACTAATCATAAAAAAAGATTAGCATGTTAACACCAAAAAGAAGTGGTCAAAGGGTGATGAGTTGGCATGGTAATGCTTAATCTATTAAGGGGCCGAAAATACAATAAAATAAAGGGGAGAAATTGTTTAGTTACTAAATATTAATACCTTAAGAGCCTTATCTATCCCTTAATTAATTTATCGAATTAATCCCTTAATTAAGTAACTCAAATGAGCTTATTTTCCTACTCACATCAAGTAATTAAATTAAATCCTCAAACTTCCTTTTTAACTTTAATGAACTTACTTGCTAGCTAAAATAAATTCCGGATATAAAATTCTCCCTGAAAGATCGGAACTCTAAATTGAACCCAATAGTTACAAAGACTAAACTTATAGACATGCAAAGGTTGAAGTTCTCTCTGTAATCAATACAAAGCCGCAAAGACCCATCTTTCTTTTTGACGAAAAGAACCGGAGCTCCCCATGGCGAAGAACTCGGTCGAATAAAACCTTTATCTAAAAGATCCTGCAACTGCGTCTTCAGCTCTTTCATCTCTGTTGGGGCCATTCTGTACGGAGCCTTAGAAATAGGAACCGTACCTGAAATTAGATCAATCACAAACTCTACATCTCTGTCCGACGGTAAACCCGGCATATCATCCTCAAATACATCAGGGAACTCTCTCACAACATCAATATCATCAATATTCAATTTCACAATTCTATCCACATCCACAATCGAAGCCAAAAACCCATCACAACCTCTAAAAACATCTTTTAGCCTCAAGACATGAAATAAAAGGAAGGTCCAGCGAAGTACCTGCACTGGCGAGCGTACCTTCCCTATTGCCATTATCTGCAAATTTCACCGTCTTAGCAACGCAATCAATCACTGCACGATAGGTTGATAGCCAATCATGCCAAGTATAATATCAAACGCAGCCATAGGGATAACAATCAAATCAGCATAAACCACTCGCTCATCAATTTGAACAGAGCACGCATACACAATAGATGTCGGGCACAACACATCCCCCGAAGGCAATACAACATTAAACTGGAGGGGAAGAACAGAAGGAACGATACCCAAATATCTCAAAAATAATTCAGACATAAAAGAATGAGTAGCACCTGTATCAATCAATGTCGTAGCTAATCTGCCTGAAATTAAAATAGTTCTAGAGATCACAGAAGAATCATGGTTTATACCTTCCTTCGTCATGGTGAAGATGCGACCCTGCACCTTCTCTTTACTCGAGCCTCTCGGACAATCCTTGGCAATATGGCCTGCAGTGCCACATCGATAACAAGTATGAGTACCAAATCTGCACTCTCCCCGATGATGCCTGCCGCATTTGGGACACAATGGCTTCTCGGGATCAAATGGAACTGCCGGTGGTTTAGGACTCAACTCTAACTTGCCTTTCCCCTTGAAACGATTCTTTCCTCTTTGATTCGAACCCTGGCCTCTCTGAACAATGGCCTGCTGCCTCGCTTGTCTCTCTCTGGCAATGTCTTTCTCATCTTGCTCGGCCAACAAAGCCTTAGCCACAATCTCTTTGAATGTCACAGCCTTCGACATATTAATGTCCCTTCTGATTTCTGCTCTAAGGCCTCTAATAAAATGAGCACCTTTGTCTTTGTCGTTGGAAGCAATATACGGGGCAAACAGACAGCCCTTCTCGAACTTCAGAATATACTCATCGACATTCAAACCTCCCTGTCGAAGCTCCAAGAACTCTGCCACCTTCCTAGCTCGAAGTACATCTGGGAAGTACTTGTCATAGAAAAGATCAGTGAACTCTTGCCACTTTAATGTCGAAATATCCACACTAACCTTGGTAGCATTCCACCAAATGCGTGCTGCCTTGACTAACATGAACACTGCACAACTTATTATGTCTTTGTCCCCATAGTTGAGATGATCAAAAATAGCCTCAAGTGCCTTGACCCATTCTACGGCCATCAACGGATCGGTGCTTCCTGCAAATTCCGGTGGATCCATTCTCTTGAAAGCAGTAAAGATCCCATCAGTACCAACTGCTTGTGCCACTTGGCCTCTCCTTGACCTCTACCTTGACCTGTACCTTGCAAACGTAGTAACTGTTGGATCTGCTCACTGTGGACCTTAGCTTGCTCTTTCAACAACTTGCCGAACTCATCGACAACTCTAGAGGAAGAACTATCCTCACCCTCTGCGGCCTTTCTCTTAGGAGGCATAACTCCTACAATGTGCTCACACAATACATATCAATAGATAACAATGAATAGATGTAGAAGAAGACATACCCGGACTGTTGAAAGTAGACGAAGTCATATGCATTGGTCCAAAGAACGGTGCTCTGATACCACTAAATGTGACACCCGGCTGATTTTAATAAAATAACAGCGGAATATAAAATTTTCTAAAAGAAGAAAGATTTAAAAATACATGTCAATGTATAATCAAAAGTATATACATGATCAATCAAATGATACAACAAAATACAAAATATCATTTTTGTGATCATATCCAAAATGCTAGCAAAATAACTTTTTTCCTTCTCTATATGCATATGACTCCGGCCCACAATAAATGTCCCGGCTCGTCGCTCTTATCTGCATCACATGAAATAACTGAAATGAGTATAAAACTCAGCAAGTGGAACTCTTACATAGCAATAGATACATAGCATACTCTGAAAATCATGACTTTGAAAACATTAAATACCATCAACTCTTGAAACATGAATAACATAGCATAATATAACAATAAGATGGTATTTCTTTTTCTCTGTTGGATTGATATCTATATAGCATCTCTGGCTCTGTACCTATCCCATCGATATAAATCGATAACTCTGAGGGATATAAGCCTATGGTCGTTGACTAATTGCATGCAATCTCTGACTATGTATCTATCAATCCATAAAACATTTGAACTCTCTCTTGGGCATTTTAACAAACACTTTGCATACTCTATCTCTTGTATTTCCTTTTACACAATTGAGACATTCAATTGACTCTAATATACAACAAGGTATATCTATACATAATATGAATCAAATGGAAGGGAATAACATGTTAAAACATTGTAATACAATACATATATTATCATGTGAGCACAAGGAAATGAATTCCACTTACAACCACTTGGAACCTAGAATATATCTGGTACACAACCTACAACAATAAATCATGAAATACACCATCAACATCTCAATAATCATAAACCCATAACAATTAATCCATAAAAGCCATAGAATCAACACCATCACAAACCCATGATTTCTCCCAACACCAAAACCAAGATTAAACTATACCAAAAGCTTACCTTAGCTTCCTTGAACCAAAGTAAACTTTGATCTCACAACAAAAAGCCACCAAGATGCAAGAATCAAAGGAAGGAAATGGAGAAATGAGGAAACCCTAGTCTCCCTTGAGAGAAGAATCGAGAATGAGGGGAAGGAAATGAGATAAATGAAGCCCACTCATCCATTTAACTCACTTAAAATTCGAAAACACGCTTCTACTGTTCATGCACCGCGGGTGCGCTCCAACATGCACCGCGGGTGAGCTATGCCTTCGGCAACTCAACAAAATCTGAAAATGTCGACCGCAGGTGCGCTCCATAAAAGACGCGGGTGCGCTCTGGTCTCGGCCAATCCACCGCGGGTGCACTGCACTATGGACCGCGGGTGCGGTGAAGCTACTGGAAAAACATCACAATTCTGAACATGAGACTGCGGGCGGTACCTATATGAACGCGGGTGCGGTCCCCTCTGCATCCAACAACCAACTCTATGCAACAAAGATCGAATCGAAACGCTGATACAATACAACTACACATCAACTAATATCAACAATGCCACAAAACAATAATAACCAACAATACTATGACCCATAAATACAACTCTTAACATCACATTATACTAAAACTCAACCAAATAGTCAATAATCATACGAAATCTTAAACCGTACCGTACACCAGGCTTGGCTATTACATGGCCAGTCACCGCGGGTGCGGTAGAATTTCTTGGCGCGGGTGCGGTCTCTCTTTGCCAAAACACTCAAATTGCAACGCCGCTTCTTCCCATCTGTTCTTATATCGCCTTTCATATATATACCAATTCATAAGTATCACTCAAATCTCGGGCATTACATTTCTCCCCCTCTAAGAAATGATTTCTTCCTCGAAATCACAGAAAATCATCTCCTAAGCAATAAGATCCAATGCAATAAACAGGAAGAAATAATAGAAGCTGAATTATATACTCACATCAGAGCCATAATTCTGGGAATTCCTGTCTCATATCAGATTCTGTTTCCCAAGTAGCTTCTTTAATTCCTTAATAATTCTACTGAATTTTCAGCAGTGGAATAGTATTCATTCTGAATTATTCTTTTATATTGATTCTGATTCCAATCTGGAATATTAATTCAAGAAGTATAACGTCATAATACGACTTGAGGTAATTCTGATATAATCGATATCAAAATACTGGCTATACCATATCCGTATATACTAATCAACAACTCAAAATAGATCAATACATCATCTATTACCAAGTCTGTTTAGTGCCAAATCCATTCAATATTTAAACTCTTGTTGTAATTACCAACAGCTGTCGACTGATATCGGCATATTTATCCAGTCTATACTAATCTTCTTTATCCTCTTCCGAATCAATTCCAATTTTCTGTTATATCTCTGACTATGTCAGGTTCAATCTCAGCTACCACAGAGATATTATCGCAATAAATAGAGAATCTGCACTTCTTTCTGTATAACGGTTCCATCTCAATATTCCTTTGATAGCTGCGCTGTACGATAACTCACAAAATGGCAAAGAATCTTGCCAACTAGTGCCAAAATCAAGCACTGTAGTTCTAAGTATATCTTCTAATGTCTAGATAGTCGGCTCTTACTATCTGTCCGGTTTGAGGATGATGTATGGTACTCAGCTGTGACTTTGTACCTAGAACCTACTGTAAACTGGGCCATAAAATTTTTTCTTTAAACTGCGGAACGTAATGGGATTAATCTAATATACAAACAGTATAAAACTACAAGTTTTGTACAACATGCATTCTAGTTCCAAATTAAGGTTCAACTACTACAATCAAGTAATGAAACCTATGTACATCAAAGTCCAGAATCATCACTCTAATCTCGATCTCTCATCATCTTCTCGACCCTGATCCTGTCCCACCTGTTGTCATGCACACATACAAACAAGACAACAGCCGGATAACTTCGGTGAGAATTTAATCCCAGTATAAATCATGTATACATGCATTTCATATAACAGCATATATAAAAGCATGAAATAGATATCAAGACATGTATCATAATCTGAAATCATAAATTGATATCAAACAGTAATTCATACTCTGAACATGTATCACATAAGAAATATGAATCAATATAGATTCTGAATCACACTCTGTGATTCTAAGACTCTGACTCAATCTCTCAGACTCGACTCATCTATCATCTAGGGATCCCGGTCTGAATAAAACGTAACAAGTCTCCCACCTACCCTCCCGTTCGTGGTGCGGTACGTTCCTATTTCTGGACTTTGGTCTGATCTGTATCGAATTATCAGCAATAAGGACCTGCTCTGTCTCTTAAGCACGTCGATACACCAAATGTCCAGTGTCTTGGCAGATCTGCCAAAGACTTGGCATGTCTGCCAATCCTATTCTGACAAGGTGCAATGGGCCAGTGATCGCTCTGTCAAAATCTAGCCCCTCTGTCAGTGACTCACAATAACTATCTGTTATTCACTGCTTCTATATACATCAATAAAATCAACATACTTAGACAAAGCGTACAAAAATATGAAAACAATAACATACACGTATGTGGTTTAGGGAAACTCAAGTCTAATCTGACTCAAGTCGATCTCCCGGTTAACACTGACTTATACCTTTTTTTTCGTTCTGTCGATTGGTTCTGTCGAAGTCTCAAACTCATGCTGTCCAAAACTATCTGGCAATAACAATATCGAATACACTGTATCAATGTATAGCTTAATCAAACTCTGTTCTGATTAATATCAACTTACTGTATATATTCAATCAATTAAGATCTCT